>NC_037668.1:71781347-71950928 GCF_003255815.1 Theropithecus gelada
CTTCAGGGTCCAGACAAGGAGGGGTGGACGCACTGAACAGTAAGTCAGGGCTGGGGAGCTAAAGGCCTCTGTGTCGTGGAGAGGGAGGAAGAGAGAGACTTGGAAGGAGGGGAAGCTGTGCCCCAGAATGGACACTGGGATGTCGGATTTCAGAGGTGATGCCTTTCTAGTACAGTGCAGAGATCCTCAGGTAAGAATGATCCCGTTTTATGGTTAAAGAAACAGGCTTGGAGAGCTTGTTGCCCAGTCACCCGACTCTAGTCAGCAGCAGTGTTGGTCTGCTGTGCTCTGCTTGCTCACGCTCTGTCTCCATTTTTTCAGGTCCACTCTAGAACAGTCGATGGAGAGAGCCAGGAGAGACAGCAGCAAGGGAAGTGGGAGCACAGGAGGGCAGACAGGAGAGAGGGCAGGCTCCTCCCAGTCCCTCAGCTGCTGCAGATAGGGAGTCAGGGCAGCGGCGCTGCTGGGTCTTCTCATTGGCCCAGGATCCCCCTCAGGCCACAGCAGCACACCCACAGCATCCCACATCCTGTGCCTGCCCCACAAGCCCCTTCGTATCCTCCTCTGTTACACACTGGAGCACCACCACACACTCTCTTCACCATCATTCCCCTTGTCCCTGTCACACACCCCATTTCCCCCAACACAGATGGGCTCCCTACACCACAGGCCCTGGGTTCCCCGTTAAACGCCTTGTGCTCCCGCCTCACTGTCCCTACTTGGGGGTCCCTGCCACTCCCCTAGGCTCATCCCTAGCTGTGTGCCTCGTTCAGGCCCGCTTTTGCTGTGTCCACAGAGTGCATCGGATGGCTTCTGGAAATCTGTGGCCACTCGAGTGCCCAAGGAGCCCCCTGAGATTCGAATCCTCAACCCATATTTCATCCAGGAGGCTGCCTTCACCCTCATTGGCCTGCCCTTCAACAATGGCCTCATGGGCCGGGGGGTGAGAAATCTGGGCCCCGGGAGAGGGAGGAAGAGAGCTGGGTCAGAAGTGCCTTGGAAGGAAGGGTGGGTGGTGGGTGGGGCAGTGCTTCTGCAAAATAGCTTTCTGGGGAAGAGGGCTCAGTCCTTGGGCGTGGAAGCTAGCTCTAGGGAGCCTGGCTGAAGTCTCAGCTGTCCCAGCCCTCCAGCTGAACTCTGCACGCCTTCTCTCCCCCCTGCCCCCATCTTCCAGAACATCCCTACCCTTGGCAGTGTGGCAGTGACCATGGCACTACACGGCTGTGACGAGGTGGCAGTTGCAGGATTTGGCTATGACATGAGCACACCCAACGCACCCCTGCACTACTATGAGACCGTTCGCATGGCAGCCATCAAAGAGGTTCGGGGCTGGGTGTGGGGGCAATCCCTGGGTGGGGATGAGGGGCAGGTGCATAAATGAGTAGTAAAGGGAGGAGCCAGTGGCTGGTCTGGCTGCCCAGAACTCCCCAGAAGGTCCTGACACCAAGGATCCTATGTGCCCTCTCCACAGCCTCCCACTGAACCCAGGGCCTTCTCCCTGCACTTTCCTTCCAGGGGACTCTCCCTGCCCTGGTCCTGTACGTCCCTCCTCCTCGCTGCATTCCCCGGCCAGGAACACTAGTCTAGCACCAGCTCAGCCATCCTCTCTACTGCAGTTCCTGCCTTCCCCCAGAGGACGCCATTGCCCTTCAAAAAACCCACAACTAAACACTGCCTCTGGGTCTCAGGACTTCTCCATATCTCTTCCACCCTTCCCCACAGCTAAGCACTAAAGCTCTTCATACCCAGAATTGCTTCCCAAGCATCTGTATATAGGGGACATTACAGGTCTCCAGCCTGTCAGCCAGCCTCTTCTGGCATTTCTCCCTCCCTAGCCAAGACCCCATGTGAAAAATCTGAACTCTCTTGCCACACTTCCGCTTTGGCCACCAGCCTTCCACTGATCCCAGCCTGAAACCTGGAAATCTTGGGCCAGCGCTTCAACAGCTTCTCTGCTGCTACATCTGGGTGATGGGAGGTTGTTGGAGGGAACCTCCCATCTGTGCAGATTCCTATTTCTGTAAGTCTGGGGGCTCTGGTCTCAGCCCTCATTCCTGCTTATCAGTCTTCTTACCTATCCTCCATCATCCCCCTCCACTATTCCAGAGCCTTCCATGCCCCAAAAGCTCCTCCCTCCTCCAGTGAAGAAACTGAAGCCACAGAGGGGACTCTGCACTGCACTCCCATTTGGCCCTTCAGCCCTCGCAGCCTGGCTCCCCTCACACCTGACCCAGCTCCCACCAAGGTTACCACCTCAAGGTGGCCAATTCCAGTGGACACATCATCATCTTTCCTGATCTCTCAGAAACACTTTTTGTGTCGGCCACTCCTTCCTCTTTGAACTTCTGAGTCAGTAATTTCCAATGTTCCTCTTATTTCACTCACCATTCTCGCACATTCTCTTTCTCAGCATCATCGATTCTGATCTACGCCTTAAAATTCATCATGGCTGGGCACAGTGGCTCATGCCCATAATCCCAGAACTTTGGGAGGCCAAGACAGGGGTATTGCTTGAGCCCAGGAGTTTCAGAACAGCCTGGGCAACATGGTGAAACCCCACCTCTACTAAAAATAGGAAAAATTGGGTGGGCACGGTGGCACACGCCGGTAATACCAGCACTTTGGGAGGCCAAGGTGGGCGGATCACCCGAGGTCAGGAGTTCAAGACAAGCCTGGCCAATATGGGGAAACCCTGTCTCTACTAAAAATACAAAAATTAGCCGGGCATAATGGTGGGCGCCTGTAATCCCATCAACTCAGGAGGCTGAGGCAGAAGAATCGCTTGAACCCAGGAGGCCGAGGTTACAGTGAGCTGAGATCACACCACTGCACTCCAGCCTGGGCAACAAAATGAGACTGTCTCGAGAAAGAAAAATAGGAGGCAGGGCACGGTGGCTCATGCCTGTAATCCCAGCACTTTGAGAGGCCGAGGCAGGTGGATCACCTAAGGTCAGGAGTTTGAGACCAGCCTGGCCAATATGGTGAAGCTCCATCTGTACTAAAAATACAAAAATTAGCCAGACGTGGTGGCGGACAACTGTATTCCCAGCTACTTGGGAGACTGAGACAGGAGAATTGCTTGAACTTGGGAGGCGGAGATTGCAGTGAGCCGAGATCGTACCACTGCACTCCAGCCTGGGTAACAGAGCAAGACTGTCTTAAAAAAATAAAAATAAAAAAAGTTCGGGCGCAGTGGCTCACGCCTGTAATCCCAGCACTTTGGGAGGCCGAGGTGGGCAAATCACGAGGTCAAAGGATGGAGACCATCCTGCCTAACGCGGTGAAACTCCATCTCTACTAAAAATACAAAAAGTTAGCCAGGTGTGGTGGTGGGCTCCTGTAATCCCGGCTGAGGCAGGAGAATGGCCTGAACCCAGGAGGCGGAGCTTGCAGTGAGCCGAGATTGTGCCACTGCACTCTAGCCTGGTGACAGAGCGTGACTCTGTCTCAAAAAAAAAAAAAAAAAAAGAGGCCGGGCGCCGCCCGGTGGCTCAACTGTAATCCCAGCACTTTGGGAGGCCGAGACGGGCGGATCACGAGGTCAGGAGATCGAGACCATCCTGGCTAACACGGTGAAACCCCGTCTCTACTAAAAGTACAAGAAAATTAGCCGGGGCGAGGTGGTGGGCGCCTGTAGTCCCAGCTACTCAGGAGGCTGAGGCAGGAGAATGGCGTGAACCCGGGGGGCGGAGCTTGCAGTGAGCCGAGATCGCGCCACTGCCCTCCAGCCTGGGGCACAGAGCAAGACTCCGTCTCAAAAAAAAAAAAAAAAAAAGAAAGGAAAAGTTGTCTGGGAGTGCTGGTGTGCGCATGTAGTCCCTGCTACTTGGGAGACTGAGGTGGGATGATCACTTAAGCCCAGGAAGTCAAAGCTGCAGTGAGCCATGATTGCGCCACTGCACTCCAGTCTGGGTGACAGACCCTGTCTCAAAAAAAAAAAAAAAAAGCACTAGCCAAGACTCCATCTCAGACAGCCTTCTCTTCTCACTCTGCACGTTCTCTGGGAGATTTACATCCCTGTCCATGTCTTCAGGTACCATCTATATTGTATCAGACTTTTTTGGTTCTTAGCCCCTTCAGACTGCTATAACAGAATACCATAGTCTGGGTGGCTTTTAAACAACAGACATTCATTTCCCACAGTCCTGGAGGCTGGGAAGTGCAAGATGAAGGTGCGGGAAGATTCAGTATCTGGTCAGGACCCACCAGAGAGGTGGTTCATAGACAGCTGTCTTCTCGCTTTCCTTGCATGATGGAAGAGGCAAGGCAGCTCTCCTGAGTCTCTCTCTTTTCTTTTTGAGACAGGGTTTCACTCTGTTGCCCGAGCTGGAGTGCAGTGGTGTGATCATAGCTCACTGCAGCCACAAGCCCCTGGGCTCAAGTGATCCTCCCACCTCAGCCCCCTTAGTAGCAGACTGCAGGTGTGTGCCATCACATCTGGCTAATTTTTTTTATTTTTTATAGAGATGAGGTCTTGCTATGTTGCCCAAGCTGGTCTTGAACTCCTGGCCTCAAGCAATCCTCCTGCCTTGGCCTCTCAAAGTGCTGGGATTACAGGCATGAGTCACTGCGCCTGGCCCTGAGTCTTATAAGGGCACTAATCCCATTCATGAGAACTCTGCCCTCATGACCTGATCACCTCCCCAAAGGCCCCCACCTCCAAATTCCATTACATTGGGGGTTAGGTTTCAGAATATGAATTCGTGGGGAGGACATAAACATTCACTCTACAGCAGGTTTAGTCCAACTACCTCAAGTGATTGGGAGTTATTTCCAGGATATACAAGGCACTTGGAAATCCCATAGGAAGCTAGAAACAGCCTTCCACCTGGGCCTCCTGCTGTCTGGGATATGGTTCAGGAGCGAGAAGCTCATTCTGGGTCTGGGACGTTCTAGAACTGCCTCACCATCACCATGGCCCCAAAAGTCTTCCATCCCTGCCATGCCTCACGTGCCTTCTTGCTGCTTTGTCCCCACCCACTTCAGATTGCACTCACAGCTTTTATCAGCCTCCTGGCTTCTATGTTTACTTATATCTTTGGTCTTTTACAAATGCCTTTTATGTAAACTTTATGTAAAGTTGTATGCAGAGGGTGAGAGCCATAGACATGGGCAATGGCCAAATCGTAATGGGCTTTCTATGCCATGGAAGGAGTTTGCACTTTTTTTAGAAGGTGGTAGGGAGCCATGGGTGAGTCTGAGGCCTTACATTAGCATGTAGTGGATCACTGTGGCTGCAGAATGACGGAGAGGGGGCAAGGCAGGACAGAACCTAGTTGGGAGTTGCTGCACTTTGGGCAAGAGATGGTGACTCCTGAACCAGATCTTTGGCTGAGACAATAAGGAGAGAGGTGATGAGAAAGGCGATGATCCAGATCTTTGGCTAAGGCGATTAGTCAGAGGCCGGAGGTCCAGGCTGGAAGTATAAGGCGATGAGACAGAGGCAAGAAATAGGATTTTAACTCAGTAGGACCTAGGGATTGCCTTGGTGTAGGAATGAGGTAAGACACTGCCTTCCCTGCAGCCCTCTCTGATGGAATCTTTTCATTTGCTTCCACCTGCCATATCTCTGTTGTCCCTCCATTACATGTAAAACCTCACTGGCTGTGAGGCTCCCAGCATCTGTTGCACCACACTCCATGCAGAGTGCTTAAGAGTGTAGCTTCGGCCGGGCGCGGTGGCTCACACCTGTAATCCCAGCACTTTGGGAGGCCTACACGGGTAGATCATGAGATCAGGAGGTTGAGACCATCCTGGCTAATGCGGTGAAACCTTGTCTCTACTAAAAATACAAAAAAGAGTGTAGCTTCTTGGCTGGGTGCAGTAGCTCATGACTGTAATCCCAGCACTTTGGGAAGCTGAGGCGGGTGGATCACCTGAGGTCAGGAGTTCGAGACCAGCCTGGCTAACATGGCGAAACCGCGTCTCTGCTAAAAATACACAAATTAGCCAGGCGTGGTGGTGCATGCCTGTAATCCCAGCTACTCCAGAGGCTGAAGCAGGAGAATTGCTTGAGCCCAGGAAGGCTCAAGTGGAGGTTACAGTGAGCCAAGATTGCTCCACTGCAGTCTAGCCTGGGTGACAGAACAAGACTGTGTCTCAAAAAAAAAAAAAAAAAAGAAAGAAAGAAAAAGAAAAAGAGTATAGCTTCTCAAATCAAAAAAGATGACTTCAGGACCTTGGTTCAGGGGCTGACGTTAGATCTTCATTTCCTTATCTATGAAAGGGATGATAACAGCACCTACCTCCTAGGGTTTGGAAAGGACCGGATGTGATCATGTGTAAAAAAGACTTGGCACATAGTAAGCACTCAGAAATCTTAGCCATTATGATTACTATTTTACCTCTACTTGCCACTGTTATTTACCAATCCCCGGAAGAGGATTCACTGAGAATGTTGGTGCCTGGGTTTAGAATCCCTCTGTTACCTGGGGTGTCTCCCATGGGCCATTCAACACCTTGGCTTCCCCTCGCTTCACCTGCACTTGCCTTGGTCAGCTCACTCTGCAGGCCCAGCAGGAGTGTGTGGGATGTGGAGACACATGGACCAAGGATTGAATGCCGGGTATATGGAAGGGATGTCAAGGGAATTCATAAAGGAGACAGAGGAAGCGGGAAGGTGCCACATCGTGGAGGCCAAAGGAGCAGTGTTCCAGGAAGAGCATCTACAATGTGGTGCTGGGAAAGCCAGTAAGAGGAGGGCTGAGAGGTGGCCGTCGGATGTAGCTGTTAGGAGTTACTGCTGACTGTGGTGAGAACCATTTCAAAGGAGTACTGGAGTGGAAGCCAGATTGCAGTAGTGAACAGTGAGTAGATGGCACCTACCATCTGTGGTTAGAGACCACAGATGTTGCTCGTGGTAAGGGATCTCTCAGGACACTTGGAAGAGAAGGGAGGAGAGACTGGGCAGTAGCTAGAGGATGACATGGCTTCATACAGGAATCTGTCACACAGCAGAGAAGTCCAGACTGGAAGTATAGATCTATGAGTTGTGAGCACAGCTGCTTCTTCAGATATAAGGATGAGATTTCCCAGAGAGAGAACAGAGAGTGAGAAGCGCAGCTCATCCTGGCAGGACCCTTGAACATGGATACTTAATGGTTGGGTGAGGAGCCAAAGAAAAAGAGGAGCCAAAGAAAAAGAGCTTCTGGCTGGGTGTGGTGGCTCATGCCTGTAATCCCAGCACTTTGGGAGGCCAACACGGGCGGATCACCTGAGGTCGGGAGTTCAAGACCAGCCTGAACAACATGGAGAAACCTCGTTTCTACTAAAAATACAAAATTAGCCGAGTATGGTGGCGCATGCCTGTAATCCCAGCTACTCGGGAGGCTGGGGCAGGAGAATCACTTGAACTCAGGAGGCAGAGGTTGCAGTGAGCCAAGATCGCACCATTGCACTCCAGCCTGGGCGACAAGAGTGAAACTCCATCTCAAAAAAAAAAAAAAAAAAAAAGCTTCTGAGAGTGTGGACTGTGACATGGGATGGGCATCCATACTCAGAATCAAGGGCCCTGGTAAGGCTGGAGACCCCAGGATGACCAGAATCCTCCACCAGCCACAGCCAGTTCAGAGCTCAGGGGAACTCGGAAGTTGTCTGCATAGACAGCAGAATTACGAAAAGAGCACCAGAGAGGTGGCATTGCCGGATCCAAGAGAGCTACACCCAGGGCTGAGTTTCTTGTTTACTTTTTTATAATGGAACTTGTCAAGCATATTACAAGTACAGAGGATAATATGAATTGCTATGTTCCTGCCCCCCACCTTCCACAGGCATCACAGGCGGCCAACATTGTTCCATCTCTTCTTTGTCTCATGCTCCTACTCCACTGATTCAAACAAGTCTCAGATACCATGTATCCCTCCAACCATGAATACTTCATTCAGGCTGGGCGCGGTGGCTCAACGCTGGTAATCTCAGCACTTTGGGAGGCTGACGCGGGTGGATCACCTGAGGTCAAGAGTTCGAGACTAGCCTGCCCAATATGGTGAAACCCCGTCTCTACTAAAAATACAAATTAGCCAGTGGTGGCGGGTGCCCATAATATCGGCTACTTGGGAGGCTGAGGGAAGAGAATTGCTTGAACCTGGGAGGCGGAGGTTTCAGTGAGCCGAGATCATACCACTGCACTCCAGCCTGGGCAACAAGAGTGAAACTCCCATCTCAAAAACAAAAACCAAAACAAAACAAAAAACTTCATTCATTTTCTCTAAAAGATAAGGACTATTTTTTAAATTATTACACCTAAAAACATGAACAGTAATTCCTTAATATCATCAAATATCCAGTCCTCTGCTGACCTTTAGCCCTCAGTGACTCCTAGTGGGTGCTGTTGACCCTGACCCATCAAATTGGTTACTACTTCTCCAGGGGAGTGATGAGGACGAGGGAGAAGTAAAGAGGCAAACGAGTGTCCATGTCTGCTTGAATCCTGGCCCTGCCATTCCTCCAAGCCTCTGTTTTCCCTGTAAAACCTGATTTCATTCAACAAATATTGAGGCACCTACTCTGTGCCTAACAGTCCCTGCCCTCAAAGAGAGACAGTGAGCCAGATGTTTACGTCGTCAAAGAATGGGGATGAGTCACCCAGGGATCCGCAATGAGGAGGGGCAAGTGCAGATGGCAGAGTATGATGACAGGAGCCTTGAAGGGGCTGGAGGGCTTTAGGGAGTCTGGAGGGACAATGGGGTATAAGGAAGACCCTGCCTTTAGAGGCTGTGGACTGTGGAATGTGAGGGAAGAAACAGTCAGCACTGGAGAGGGAGTCTGGGGGCACTGTCGTTCAGGGCAGCTGGGTTTGTGGTTAGCACAAGAGGTTGAAGGGAATGCTGAGAAGAGGAATACTGGGAATTGGGCTGATGACTGTGGGAATTGGGCTGATGACTGCCTGAGTTTCAGGTGTAAAAGATTTGGAAGGTGGAGAGGGTTGACTGGATCAGAATAAGGGCTAGACAGAGCCATAAGTTATTTTTTTTTAATTCATTTATTATTTTTCAAAAGATGGGGTCTGGATATGTTGCTCAGGTGGACTAAACTCAAATGATCCTCCTGTCTCAGCCTCCCAAGTAGTTGGGACTACAGGCACAGGGCACTGCATCCAGGTCACTTCTCAGCACCAGTAAATAGTGGCTGACCAACATGGTGAAACCCCCATCTCTACTAAAAATACAAAATTAGCTGGGTGTGGTGGCACACACCTGTAGTCCCAGCTACTTAGGTGGCTGAGGCAGGAGAATCGCTTGAACCTGGGAGGCAGAGGTTGCAGTGAGCTGAGATCACGCTGCTGCACTCCAGCCTGGGCAACAAGAGTGAAACTCTGTCTCAAAAAATAAATAAATAAATAAATAATAAACAGTTATGGTGAAGCTCAGTGCTGACAAACGCAACAGAGAGGTCACTTGGGGACAAACTCTGATAAGGCTGTTGTCATTCATCCATTCATTCAATCAAGCCTTTTTCATCAAAGTTTTCTGGTGAGAGTCCTGGGGTTAGGAAAGGACCCTATCCTGGGTACAGTCTTCCCCAGAAGCCTCTTCTAGTAATTTTGAAATATGTGACATTATTATTAACTATAGTCAAATGTGCTCACCATAAAAAATTAGTAAGTAGGTGAGGTTGGCTTGATTTAATTATTCCACAATGTATACATCTATCAAAACATCACATTCTTCCCCCAAAATATATACAATTATTCTTTCAATTAAAAATTATTTTTAATTATTATTATTATTTATTTTTTTGAGACAGAATCTCTCTCTGTTGCCCAGGCTGGAGTGCAGTGGCGCGATCTCAGCTGACTGCAACATCTGCTTCCCGGGTTCAAGCGATTGTCCTGCCTCAGCCTCCTGAGCAGCTGGGATTACAGGCGCTACCATCACGCCTGGCTAATTTTTGTATTTTTAGTAGAGACGGGGTTTCACCATGTTGGTCAGGCTGGTTTGAACTCCTGACCTCGTGATCCGCCCATCTCAACCTCCCAAAGTGCTGGGATTACAGGCGTGAGCCACCGCGCCCGGCCTATTTTTAATTTTCTAAAAAAGATTCGCCATCTCTCTGCAGGCCCCATGGCTCCTCTGATCTGGGAGGCAGGATTTCATCCGCCACCCCAGGCCTGGAGAGTAGATTGCATCAGGCCAGCGAGTGACTCAGCCACCCCTTGCTATTGGACTTCAGTGACTCACACTGCCTGCCCGCAGGGTGTCTATAACCTAGGTGCTTCCTGACAAGAAGTGGCTTGAAGTCTGTGGGAACGAGGTCCTTCCGCCAGCACTGAGGAGGGAGGTTGGGAAGCCTAACGGTTTTCCTGGGACAAGGAAAGGGGTATGAAGGTTCTTTTTTCCCTGCCTTGGGAAGGGAGGAGGATGAGCTGTGGCACTCCTAGAGCAGGGTCATCATGACCTTGTAGATACAACTGATTACCAGTATCCGCCTTCAGATTTCCACAGTCACAGAGCATTGGAGAGTGGTGACTGGAAGAGGGCACCGAGCCCCAGAAGGGGCAGTAAAGGTTTGAGCAAAGGCCCAACTGATCACTTCATCTCTCCTTTCAGTCCTGGACGCACAATATCCAGCGAGAGAAAGAGTTTCTGCGGAAGCTGGTGAAAGCTCGCGTCATCACTGATCTAAGCAGTGGCATCTGAGTGGGTCCAGCACACGGCCATAGAGGCCCAGGCACCACCAGGAGCAGCAGCAGCCAGCACCACCTACACAGGGGTCTTCAGACACAGAGAAGGACAGTGCTAAGGGCCCCAGGGGCAGCAAGGCCTTGGTGGAGCAGCCGGAGCTGTGCCTGCTCAGCAGCCAGTCTCAGAGACCAGCACTCAGCCCCATTCAGCATGGGTCCTTGATGCCAGACGGCCAGCAGGCTCCTGGCTGTGCCCAGCAGACCCAGCATGCAGGCAGGGGGACACTGGGCAGCAAGGCTGCTGCCAGAATCACTTCTCCAATCAGTGTTTGGTGTATTATCATTTTGTGAATTTGGGTAGGGGGGAGGGTAGGGATAATTTATTTTTAAATAAGGTTGGAGATCTCAAGTTGGGTCCACTTGCCATGCAGGAAGAGGCCCACTAGAGGGCCCATCAGGCAGTGTTACCAGTTAGCTCCCTGTGGGGCAGGAGTGCCATGACCAGCCTGTACCTTGCTCTGGGGCTACAGGGTGGTGGGCAGGATCTCAAGCCAGCCCCCTCCAGCTCATGACACTGTTTGGCCTTTCTTGGGGGAGAAGATGGGGTATTCCCACTCACCAGCCCTAGCTGTCCCATAGGGAAACCCTGGAGCCGTCCCTTTGGAGCCAACAAGACCACCCCAGGGCTACAGCAGAACTTTAAAGCTCAGGAGGGTGACGCCTGGCTCGGCCTGCTGGGAAGAGCTCCCCTCCACAGCCGAGGCTGATCCGCAGGACTACCGCAGGCCTGGACTCACCAACTTGCCACATGGTCTAGGTTTCAGCAACAAGACTGCCAGGTGGTTGGGTTCTGCCTTTAGCCTGGACCAGAGGGAAGTGAGGCCCAAGGACCTTACCTAAGCTGTGGCAGCCGTCCCAGGCCACCCCCATGGAAGCAATAAAGCTCTTCCCCGAGCCTGGTCTCTTTTTGCCTTCTCTGACTTTCTGGAAGAAACAGGAACCTAAAGCCTCAGCAACTACGTCAAAACCTCGGGCCCTCTCTTCAGTCCACACAGTCCTGGGCCCCTTTCACTTCTTGTGTCAGTGCAGGACCTACGTAGCCATCCAGAGGCCTCTGGGCATCTCCTGTATCCTCTTTGCTTTGAGACCAGAGGTTTCAGGGCACACTCTTAGAGGAGACAGAGGCACAGGACTGGAGTCCTAGGACATTGCCTTGGGGTTGCCACAGCCCCACCTCTGGAAGGGCAGATATTCCTGCAAGCACAGGAAAGATGTACTGCTGAGCCCCTGCAGGAAGCAGAGGCCCACAGACCTACCCTACTACCAACACCCCGGCCCTCTGGGAGGGACATGCCCCACCCCCCATCATTAGCACAGAGGCACACCCTCTCCCTTCAGCTCCCCTCTAGGCATCCTCTGTCATACTTTAGAAAAGATGTCACCTCGCCTTCTTAAGAGTCCTAGAGTCTGATCCCTCTCTTCCCCAGCATCCCCAGGCAGGCCTGAGAATGGACAGACCAGACTGTCGCCTGCACTTGAGGCCATGAAGTGAGTTTCCTATCACACTGCCACTGGCAGGCAGTAGGTGGGGTAGCCGGCCCCTGCACCTCTCTCTCGCCCACCCCAATCTAAGAGTCCAGGCAGCCCTGGATTGCCCTCCCACTGGTGAGCCCTAAGGCTGCAGTCCTGGCCATCCCAAGGACCAGCAGCCTCCCACATGCTCCTTCCCACTGTGGCTGGCCTTAGGCAGAAGCAGGGGGTAAGGGAGGCCCTGAGTGAGGGACAGGTCAACCCAGAAACCTCCTCCATATTCTACTGGAAATAAGGTCACTACCATGCACATGTTCCTGCCTGGATGGTGCCCCATGGAGTTGCACAGGGCATAGGCTGAATGCCCATAAGAGGTATCGCTGGCTGAAAAAGCCCCAAGGCAGGTGCCCCAACTGAGCAGCCAGTTGTGGGAGGTGACAGAGCAGATTTCTCCCTGCTTGGCCTCCTATCCCAGGGGGCTCCTGGCACGCCTGCAGCAGCCCCACCAACTCCAGCAGCAGTTCTCTGTGGTCTGACTTCTAGTCCTCACCACTGCAGGAAACTACTTTCAAACAAGCTATGGTTCTGAGCCCTGGCCATGCACCAGAATCACCTGTGCAATCTGAAAATTGCACATGTCCACCCGGAAAGTCTGATTCCAGTCTAGGTTGAGGCCCGGATGTGGGTAGGTTTTAAAGGTCCTCAGTAGTTCTGAAGCATAGCCAGGGTACAGCCGGTCCACACTCATCCCCAGTACTCTCATCCCTGCCCACAGCTTCCAATTGCCAGTTGGTTGGCAATTCCCAAATTATCTTTGACAGCGCAGCTCTCTGTGCTTCCCTCCAAGTTACAAATTCACCTGCTTCCTGAACATTTCCACTTGGATAATCCACAGGCCCTTCCAACTCAACATGTCCAACACTGAACTCATGAGCCCCTGCCTTTCCTCCCAGGAACCGGGATGTACCCCTCCCCCAAGTCACCCCGCCAAAGGCACACTTTTGCAGGGCCTACCTACCTCCTCACCCTATCCAGTCAGGCACCAACAAATTTTCAAAATTGCGTGTTCCAGATTGGGGCCTGGCAGCCCCACGCTTCCCTCACGCCCTGCATCAGACCTCATCCTCTCTGCAGCAGCCTCCACCTTTCTCTCCAACCCCATCCTCTTTACTACAGCCAGTCATCCACAAAAATATCTATCTGATCACACCATTCTGCTCAAAACCCTCCCATGGTCCCCAGTGTTAGGATCTTTCCATCCATGTTACTCACCCAGCCCTCACCCCACTTGCCAAATTGCCATAATTAGGCATCTGAAATGCTGCCCTCCAGCTACCTACTTCAAGCCTCAGCTCAGATGTTCCTCCTCTGTGACCCCCGCCTTCAGCCCTCAGTACCCACTTCTGCCAACACTGCCCTTGCTGTGCCCCAGTGACCCCCGTGTTTGCAAGAGTGTCCATACTCCAAGCCCTAAGCAGCACAGGAGGTGAGCTGTGCGGAGACTAGAGCAGAGTCAGACCCTGAAAGCTTCTGCGCAGAGGCTTAGCAACCCAACGAGGCAGGTGAACTGGCCGCTGAGAGAAGAATCGGGTGGAGCAGAGAGCAGTTGCTGCAGGGCAGACAGCCAGGACCCCCAAATCTGCACGCACCAGCAGTCAGCCGCCCCACGCAGGGACCGGCCTTCCTCTTGCTCCCCGCCCTCACTCACTTTCTCCCGCCCTCGGCCCGGCCTCCCGGCTCTCTACTTCGCGTGTCTACAAACTCAACTCCCAGTTTCCGTGCCTCTCCACCGCTCGAGTTCTCTACTCTCCATATCCGAGGGGCCCCTCCTAGCATCTACCCCCCTCCCAACCTCGGGGGACCTACCCAAGCTAGGGGGGACTGGATCCGACGGGTGGAGCAGCCAGGTGAGCCCCGAAAGGTGGGGCGGGGCAGGGGCGCTCCCAGCCCCACCCCAGGATCTGGTGACGCCGGGGCTGGAATTTGACACCGGACGGCTGCGGCGGCGGGCATGAGGCTGCTGAGGGATGGAGTTGGGCCCGGCCTCCAGACAAGGCCCGCGGGCTCCGCCAGCAGCAGGTCCCTTGGGCCCCAGCCCTCGCTGCCACCCGGATCTGGAGCCCCACACCCGAGGTAAGCCAGCCCACTTGCCTGTTTCTGGTGCCAGGCCTGGATGGACGCTCCTGGGCTGGGGGAGTGGACAGGACCACCCCCCTGATCTCCTTTCTTGCATCCTCCCTCTCTTGGGCCCTCGGCACAGTTCTCTGCCCCTCCCAGCCCCTCAGTCCCTCTTGTCGCTTGTTGCACTGTGCTGGCCTTGCCGGCCCACTGTAATGTGACGCTCCCGCTGCCGCTACAGGGTGCAGACTGGCTGCCAAGGCCACACTTTTGGCTAAAAGAGGCACTGCGAGGTGCACAGTCCTGGGCATGCGCCGTTTGAGCTTCGGGGGAAAGCCCAGCACTGGTCCCCGGAAAGGTACCTAGAAGAACACGGTGCAGGACCCCGTGGTGAGTAGCGGGCTGGTGGATGGGGAGGCAAGGGCCAGAAAACCAAATGGCCCTAGACCACAAGGAGGTAGGAGGCAGGGCCTGAGCTGCCCTCAAGAGACCTGCTCCTGGGCTCCCCCTAGCGCAGAGGGCTCCTAAGGCTGCCCTGCCTGCCTTTCCCTCCATCACTGAGAACAGTCACTGGCCTGGCCCGGAGGCCCTGATTCCACTTAGCCAAGAGTCGCACACCAGGACCTGGAGGACCACCCCAGGAAGGCCTGGGGGTCTGTTCCACAGGTGTGCAGGCATTCTGTGTGCTAGAGGATGGGGATGAGGGTGGCAGCTGGGACCCAAGAGGAGGTTGGCTAATGAGGACTTATGAAGGCTCTGGGGCCCCAAAAGGGTGTTTGGGAGTGCCAGAAGTGGGAGCTCAGGAGCGGCTGGCTGGAGTCAGGAACGATGGCTTAAGGCGGAAACTTCTAGGAGCATGACTATACTGCCAGATCCATAGGAGGCTGGGAAGGGGACAGCCCTAGACCAGCTCTCAGGGTAGCTCAGCTCTCAGAGACCAGGCTGGTATGGAAGCCTAGCTGGCCCTCCTGGGAGTGGCTCAGGCCTGAGTGTAGCTGAGGGGATGGAAGAGCCCACCCTGCTTGGAATCTGCAGGCTTGGCAGGCTCTGCCCCCTGGTGGCCACAGGAAGCCATGGCCCAGGCCCCATGTTTTCCGAGGGTCCCACCATCCCCTGGCTCTGTGATCATCGGGGGACCCCTATGGTCAGAGGAGAGAACTCAGGTGGCTCTGGGTCCAGAACACAGTTCACAGAGGGGCAAGGTGAAGCAGCTCTGGGTGGGCAGCACAGCTTGAGGCTTGGAGCTCACTATCATTAGATAACTCTTAGAGTGACCAACTAGCACTCTCATTCTTCTCCAGGCCTCGGCTTCCTTTCCCGCAGCCTGGGGTGAAGGCCTTTGTAGGACCAAGTGTGTCCAGCTACAACTCCCTCCAGCCACTTCCAGCATCTCCAGCCCTACAGCACAGAGCAGGAAGGTTCTGGGAAAAGAGGACCCCTCTCTCCCCTCTAGCTGTGTGACCTTGTAACCTTAGACAACCTCTGAGCTTCTCTGAGCCTTGTTTGCTCATCTGGAAAAAGGGGATTAAACCATTTACCTCATGGAGTTGTGAAAGAATAGCTGCAAAGCACCTAACACATAGTAAGGTTCCCAGTGCAGCTACTTCTGCTGAGTTGAGTTCAGCTGTCCAGGCCCCTTGTTCCTCACCTGGAGAAACTGGGGTGGCAGGACGGCCTCCCAAAAGATAACTCATCTCTTAATTTGCAAGCTGCCTCAAGAGGAGGGTGGGGGAACAGCTCAACAAAGGCTGATGGGCGCTCCTGGTGTTGATAGAGATGGAACTTGGACTTGGAGGCCTCTCCGCACTGTCCCACTGCCCCTGGCCTAGGCGGCAGGTGAGTGCTTCTCCCAGTGACTCCTACCTGGTGCTGAGGAAAGGCGGCTTGACTGGCGAGGGATAGCAGGGCTTGGCTTGCGCAGCGGTTAGGTGTGGGATGGGAAATGGTCAGGGAGGGACCAGGTGAATGGGAGGAGGAGCGGGACTTCTCTGAATGGTCGGTGCACGCAGGTGATTCCTCCCCTGGGCTCCCAGAGGCAGCAAACCCATTATACTGGAACCTACGCCCTTCCTGAGCTTCCCCTCCACACAGCTAGGAGCCCATCCCCGGCCTGATCTCAGCCCAAGGACAGCCCCTCCTTGAGGTTCTCCCTCCCCAAGCCCACCTGGGCGCCCTCTTTCTCCCTGAGACTCCACTTGGTCTCTCCGCGCAGCCTGCCCTGTGGCCCACCCTGGCCGCTCTGGCTCTGCTGAGCAGCGTCGCAGAGGCCTCCCTGGGACCCGCGCCCCCCAGCCCTGCCCCCCGCGAAGGCCCCGCGCCTGTCTTGGCGCCCCCCGCCGGCCACCTGCCGGGTAGGTGAGAGGGCGAGGGGGCGGGGAGGGGCTAGCCCGGGACACCGCGCGTGACTAGGTCTCATTCCAGGGGGACGCACGGCCCGCTGGTGCAGTGGAAGAGCCCGGCGGCCGCCGCCGCAGCCTTCTCGTCCCGCGCCGCCGCCGCCCGCGCCCCCATCTGCTCCTCCCCGCGGGGGCCGCGCAGCGCGGGCTGGGGGCCCGGGCAGCCGCCCTCGGGCCGCGGGGGCGCGGGGCTGCCGCCTGCGCTCGCAGCTGGTGCCAGTGCGCGCGCTCGGCCTGGGCCACCGCTCCGATGAGCTGGTGCGTTTCCGCTTCTGCAGCGGCTCCTGCCGCCGCGCGCGCTCTCCGCACGACCTCAGCCTGGCCAGCCTACTGGGCGCTGGGGCCCTCCGACCGCCCCCGGGCTCCCGGCCCATCAGCCAGCCCTGCTGCCGACCCACGCGCTACGAAGCGGTCTCCTTCATGGACGTCAATAGCACCTGGAGAACCGTGGACCGTCTCTCGGCCACCGCCTGCGGCTGCCTGGGCTGAAGGCTCACTCCAGGGCTTTGCAGACTGGACCCTTACCGATAGCTCTTCCTGCCTGGGACTCTCCCGCAGAGTCCCACTAGCCAGCGGCCTCAGCCAGGGACGGAGGCCTCAGAGCCGAGAGGCCTCTGCCGGCGAGTGATGAACATCATCCCTGGACAGGTGGAGGGACAACTGACTAGCAGCCCCAGAGCCCTCACCCTGCCATCCCAGCCTAAAAGACACCAAAGACCTCAGTTATGGAGCCCTTCGGACCCACTTCTCACAGACTCTGGCACTGGCCAGGCCTCGAACCTGGGACTCCTCCTCTGATGAACCCTACAGTGGCTGAGACATCAGCCCCCGCCCAGGCGCTTTGGGGACAGCCTTTGAAGGACATATATTGCAGTTGCTTGGTTGAAAGCGCCTGTGCTGGAACTGGCCTGTACTCACTCATGGGAGCTGGCCCCTATTTATTATTTCTAAGTTATTTATTTACTTCTGTGGCTTGTCAGATCCTTTTCCTGGGCAGTGGGGGGCTGGGGAGAAGAGGCTAGATGGAGATTATGCCTTGCTGATCGCATTCGCACACCTCAGGCTGACTCAGAAATCACAGACCTGACCTGGATCTCCGGCCCCCACCCAGCAGCTCCGGGATGGGAGGCATGGAACACAAGCAGGGGCAGGGCAGGCAGCAAGGGTGCAGTCACTAGTCCTGGCAGGCTGCTCACTTGGGCCTGGACTTACCTCTGGGGAAAGAGATTGCAGAGTCTTCTGTGGAGAAAGCCCTGTCTATGTGACCTGTGGCATCTCTGAGGCCCCTGCTTAGTGTAAAGACACAGAGAAGCTCCCATTGTCCCACCCCACAGTCATTGATCAGTGTCTTACCATCCAGGGAATTGTCTTGAAGGTGCCTTGTCAGATATACACATGCCTCTGCTTGCAGACAGTCCAGCATGGTTAACTCACTATCCACATTCCATGAAGCAGCCCAGGGCATGAGGGCATCTGAAAAAAAGCTGAGGGTTGGGAGAGGGTGCGGTGGGGTGCTGGCTCCGGTGAACGAAGCACAGAGCTCCATGGGGATAAGGAGGCAGGAAAGGATAAGGGCCCCAGAAGGATCTGCATCTTGGGTGATGAATAAGAATAATCATTAACTCAAACAAATATTTATTAAGCACCTATTATATGTCAGATACTGATTATATGATAGATGCCAAGGATACAGAAGTGAAAACAGACATGATCCCTGCCCTTGAGAAGCTTCAACCAGGAAAGACAGACAATAAGTAAACAATTACAGTAAAAATTATTTAAATTCAATTTAGCAAGTGGTATGAAAAGGACAGGAAGCTGCCAGGCACGGTGGCTCATGTCTGTAATCCCAGCACTTTGGGAGGCCGAGGCAGGCGGATCATGAGGTCAGAAGATCAAGACCATCCTGGCTAACATGGTGAAACCCTGTCTCTACTAAAAATACAAAAAAAAAATGAGCTGGGCATGGAGGTGGGCACCTGTAGTCCCAGCTACTCAGGAGGCTGAGGCAGGAGAATGCCGTGAACCCAGGAGGCGGAGGTTGCAGTGAGCCGAGATAGCGCCACTGCACTCCAGCCTGGGAGACAGAGCGAGACTCCATCTCAAAAAGAAAAAAAAAGAAACAAAAGAAAAGAACAGGAAGCTAAGAAGTCCACACCTTCGTGGGGAAGAAAGGAGAAGTTAGTGCTGACCCTGGCCTCTCACACCACCCCCAAGTCACCTCCAAAAGGCCAGGGCTGTCCCTGAGCTTTTCTGAATATCCTTTGAAACCTTGTTTCCCACGTCCTGTACATTTGTACTGGGGAGGCCTCTGTGATTTTTCTTCTTTGGAAATGAGATGGGGGCATGGATGCGGAAAGGATGCTAAGTCTGAGGAACTGTGGGACATCCAGAGGGGTTGTCAGGAGGGAGTGGGATCTGCTGGTCTGGAGCTGCGGGAGGAGGTCTGGGCGGGACTGGTGTGAGAGCTGTCAGCACAGAGGCAGGAGCTGCAGCCGGGGATGGATGAGAGCACCATGAGAGACGGACAGGGCATTTAACGCTGCTGACAGAAATTCCTTCCAATCTGCCTGTGTGCCTGCCTGCTTTGGCACAGGTGCCCCCTTCACCCAGGCTACAGTGAGGAGCTGGCAAGAGCTCTCTGAAGGCTGTGCCCATTCTGGGTCAGCGAGGAGAGATGTGTGTGTGCTCCCACTCTTCTACATTCACTGCCCCAGTTCTAGATGCTCCCAAAATGTTGATGCCTTTGCTCCCTTCAAACACCCTGTTGGCCCCTCTCTGCCTCCAAACGGATTCAGGATCCTTAGTTCCACCTTCCCTCCTGCAAAGAAAATGGCCCCAGGGCCATACAGTTTACAGAAGGCTGGCTGCTGGCAGAGAAGGACATTCTGTCAATTCCAGGGTTATTGGGGCCAGGCAGCCCCCTGTTGGCGAGACTTTAAAGCCTAGCCTAGTCCCCAAACCCTGCCACTCAGTAGACATGGCTGCTCCAGAGCCAGTAAAGGAGACTGACTGAAGCCATCTCTGACAATGCTCACAGTGACAGGGCCACAGCCCAAGCCAAAGGTGCTGGCTGTCGACACTCCCCAGGCTGCCAGCTTTTCAGGGAATAGTGCCCACCCCAGCTGGAGGCTGCATTCTGGGCTCCAGACAGCTCGTACTCAACATCTCAGAGTCCGGAACAAGACAGCAACAGCTCCAAAAACACATTCCCACATGAACTAGCCTCAGTATGCAATTCAGGACAACCCAAATCAAACGGAAGAAAGAGAGGCCGGGCGCGGTGGCTCAAGCCTGTAATCCCAGCACTTTGGGAGGCCGAGGCGGGTGGATCACGAGGTCAGGAGATCGAGACTATCCTGGCTAACATGGTGAAACCCCGTCTCTACTAAAAAAATACAAAAAACTAGCCGGGTGTGGTGGCGGGCGCCTGTAGTCTCAGCTACTTGGGAGGCTGAGGCAGGAGAATGGCGTGAACCTGGGAGGCGGAGCTTGCAGTGAGCCGAGATCACGCCACTGCACTCCAGCCTGGGAGCACAGCGAGACTCCGTCTCAAAAAAAAAAAAAAAAAAAAAAAAGAAAGAGAGNGTCCGGAACAAGACAGCAACAGCTCCAAAAACACATTCCCACATGAACTAGCCTCAGTATGCAATTCAGGACAACCCAAATCAAACGGAAGAAAGAGAGTGAAGGGAAGGAGGGGAGGGAGGGAGGAAGGAAGGAAGGAGGCAGGGAGGGAAAAAGGGAAGGAGGGAGGGAAGAAAGAAAGGGGAAAGAGAGAGAAAGCAAGAAGCAAGCAAGAAAGAAAAGGTTGTTTTCCCCAAAGGAAACAGGCTGCAGAGCTGTACCTCTGTTTACCACATAGTAGCTATAACCTGTCACCAGGTGGCACATTGTAGCTCCTGGGGCCACAGGTGACTCTGGTCAATACTAAAGCCAAAGGCCATTTAGTCCTTTGAACTCTCAGAAGCATTCGATAGTATCAGTCCTCCTTGAAAAGCTGTCTTCCTGTGACTGTCTTGGTTCCATACTCTCCGGGTTCTCCTTCCACTCCTCCAGAGGCTTATTCTCAGATGAATTCTGAGTTCCTCTTCCTCTCTCTGCCTCTCATGTTCCTCAGAGCTCTGATACTGACTCTCTCTCCTCTTCCCATTCTACTGTCTCCCTGAGCAGCACTGTCTGCTCCCGTGGTTTCAGTTACCACCTCCACGCTGACCATGCTCACATTTTATCTCCAGCCTAGAACGTTCACCTGAGCCCCAAGTCTGTAATTCCAATACCTCTATCTGTATGTCCTGGGAGACCTCAGACTTAACATATCTGTACTGGATGTCTTCCATTTGCTCCTTCAGATCTGCTGTCCACCCTTCTCCACCCTGCTCTGCTCCTCAATGAGCTTCCTTGCTGTCCAGCTTCCAGACCCTCCCCAGTGTTCCCTACTCCGTGAGTGCACCAACCTCATCCAGTGACACAGCCAGAAACTTGGGCAATCTCCTAGACTTCTTAAGCTCTGTCATGTCCCTTAAGCATTGGTCACCAAATCCTTAGATCCTGCAGATCCATCCCCTTTCCCTATCCCCAGTGCTGTTCTGCTGAAGTCTTCATAATTTTTTGGATGGTTTATTGCTCATCCCCCTACCTGGTCTCACTGTCTCCAGTCACAACTCCCTCCAATCATTCTCAGCCCTGCAGCCAGATAAGTTACCTTCTCTTCACATTAACTGAGTATGAACTGTCATGCATTGGGCTAGTTTCAGGAATTCAGAGACCAGTGAGAAACATGTTTTGCCATCAAGGAAACTATACTTGGAGATGGAAGTAGGGGTAGGGTAGCAAATAAAAGTAAAAGACATCCGGTTAAATTTGAATTTCAGGCCAGGTGTAGTGACTTACGCCTGTAATCCCAGCACTTTGGGAGGCCGAGGTGGGCGGATCACGAGGTCAAGAGAGTGAGACCATCCTGGCCAACATGGTGAAACCCTGTCTCTACTAAAAATATAAAAATTGGCTGGGTGTGGTGGGCACCTGTAGTCCCAGCTACTTGGGAGGCTGAGGCAGGACAATCGCTTGAACCCAGGAGGTGGAGGTTGCAGTGAGCCAAGATCATGCCACTGCACTCCAGCCTGGCGACAAAGTGAGATTCTGTCTCAAAAAAAAAAAAAAAAGCATTTCAGGTAAACAATAAATACACTTTTTTTTTGAGATAGGGTCTTGCTCTGTCCCTTGGGCTGGAGTGCAGTGGTGCGATCTCGGTTCACTGCAACCTCCACCTCCTGGGCTAAAGCAATCCTCCCACCTCAGCCTCCTAACTAGCTAAGGCTACAGGTGCATTCTACCACAACTTGCTAATTTTTTAATTTTTTTTTTTTTTTTTTTAGTAGAGACAGGCTCTTACTACATTACCCACGCTGGTCTTGAACTCCTGAGTTCCAGAGATCCTCCCACCTTGGCCTCCCAAAGCGCTCGGATTACAGGTGCGAGTCACCATGCCTGGCCTAAATACTTGTTTTCAGTATGTCCAATGCAATCATTGGGACATACTTATACAAAAAATTTGGCTGGGTGTGGTGGCTCACACCTATAATCCCAGCACTTTGGGAGGTTGAAACGGGTGGATCACTAGAGCTCAGGAATTGAAGACCAGCCTGGGCAACATGGTGAAACCCTGTCTCTACCAAAAATATAGAAACCTAGCCAGGTGTGGTGACGTGCATCTGTCCAGCTATTTGGAGGCTGAGGTGGGAGGATTGCTTGAGCCCAAGGGGTGGAAGTTGCAGAGCCAAAATCGCACTACTGTGCTCCAACCTGGGTGATAGAGTAAGACTCCATCTCAAAAAAAAAAAAAAAAAAAGGCCGGGATCACGCCTGCAATCCCTGCACTTTGGGAGGCTGAGGCTGGCGGATCACAAGGTCAGAAGATCGAGACCATCCTGGCTAACATGGTGAAACCCTGTCTCTACTAAAAATACAAAAAATTAGCCGGGCATGGTGGTGGGCGCCTGTAGTCCCAGCTACTCCAGAGGCTGAGGCAGAAGAACGGCATGAACCTGGGAGGCGGAGGTTGCAGTGAGCTGAGATAGCACCACTGCGCTCCAGCATGGGTGACAGAGTGAGACTCCGTCTCGAAAAAAATTGTTGTTGATCTGATATTCAAAATTAAATAGGTGGCCAGGTGCGGTGGCTCACACCTGTAATCCCAGCACTATGGGAGGCCAAGGTGGGCGAATCACAAGGTCAGGAGTTCGAGACCAGCCTAGCCAATATGGTGAAACCCCGTCTCTACTAAAAATACAAAATTAGCCGGGGATAGTAGCGTGCATGCCTGTAGTCCCAGTTACTCAGTGAGGCCGAGGCAGAAGAACTGCACGAACCCAGGAGGCAGAGGTTGCAGTGAGCTGTGTCACTGCACTCCAGCCTGGGTGACAGAGCAAGACGCCATCTCAGAAAAAAAAATAACTGTCCTGATTTTTTCTGGCAAGCCTAGGTGGGGGTAAACAAGTACCCCAGTAGAAGTATGACTGAGGTTATAGGTATGTGTGTCAAGGAGGGGGAAGAATCTACAATCACAAAGGAAGAGCGATCAGTTTTTTCCTAGATAGATGCAGAAGACGAAAAGTCTTTGTGGAAAAGGTGATATTGGAACTGAGTCTTGAAAAACGAGTGTGTTTGCACAGGGTGGGTTATAGGGTGGATGGGACGCATGGGACCCAAACTGGTTACTGCTGATTGCCTTTATTTCCTCTCACTTCTACATTTACACTGTTTGTTGTGGCCATGTCCTGTCCTGCACGTTGTGGTTCTCCTCAGCCCTGGACAGGAATGGAGTAGCGAGGCGAGGGCCTCTTCCTTGGGCTCTCCATCTCAGCCTGAAGACTCTGCTAGTCCTATATTCTTTAGATTTTTTTTTTTTTTTTTTTACTTTTTACTAGCCAGTTCATCACAGCTTCAATTCCCTGTTACAGTTCAAAATTCTTATATTAAACTTTCCCTGCATGATGCTGACTGTGTGGTGTCTCTCTCCTGATGGCATCCAGAATGACACAGAGCCTTCTCAGCAGAGGAAGCAGTATGAACAAAGACAGGGAAGTGTGAAACAGCCTGGTGTGCTCCCAGGATTGCCAGCAGCTTCCAGTGGACTTGGGGAGGGTCTCCATCAAGACAAAAGGCTGGAGAGATCACAAAGGGCTTTGAATGTTATACCAAGGAGCTCGGCCTTTGCTCTGAAAGGAGCCACTGAAGGGTTTTCAGTGGGCTTGGTTAGAGATGTGTTTCAGATGGATCACTGGCTTCTGTGTCTAGTATGGATGGAAGAGGCAAGGTGGGAGCCAGCTAGAGCTGCCATAGTTAGAGCTGTTCAGGCAACAAGCACAGGTACCTTGAGTTAGGGCAGAAGCAATGTGCGAGGACAGAAGAGATGTGAGGGGCAATAAGAGAGGTGAGGGCTTGCTAAGAAATGGTTTCCAGGTGTCTACCTTTGGGGACTGGTACGGAACCCAGGGGATGTAGTATTTTAGTATGTGATAGGGTTAAGTTGTGGGGAAAATGTGAGTTCAGTTTTGTACATGTTCAACTTCAGGTGCTGTGGCAACTTCAGAGGGCCAGGAGGCAGCTGAATATGCAGGTTTGAAACTCAGGACAGTCTGGGCTGGAGAAATCCAAGGAGTCACAGCTTGAAGCCAGGGGAGTGGTGAGATAATGAGGCCTAAGACAAGAAGCAGAGACTAAGGAGAACCAACATTCAAGGAGCAGGTGGAGGAACAGGGACAGGCCAGTGAAGGAAACCAAACAGGAGTGGTCAGAGTGTCAGGACAAACAAAACCAAACAGAAGAGCTGAGGGAGTGGCCAACAGGGCCAGATGCAGCACACAAATCAAGCTGCAGCAGAGCCGAAAGCTTCCCATTAGGTTTTCTTGCAACATGGTAGCCTAAGGACTTGGGCTAAACTTCCTGCTGAAAACAACTTTAAATATTAGACTCTATCTGTCTTTAAAATTAAATGCATCCATAAGCTGGCAAAAACATAAGAAATGCGCTGAGGCCAAAAAAAACAAATGAAAGCAAGAAGCTACAAAGGTAAGCAAAGCTCTATCACTGGCTTTCATCTTGAGGGCAGTTGCCGAACCCAGTGAACCTGATCATTGGTTTTCAAGGTGTCCCTGAGCTTATGAGAAAGACAAAGCCCAGGGCCCCTCACCATGGGGAGTCTGTTTAGAAACTTCTCCATAAGGCCAGGACCTCAAAGGCCAGTGTATGCCCACACTGTGAGGGGGAATTAGAAAGAAACCTGCCCCTGTCTGACTTAACTCTCTCCCTCAAACCAGGGGACTACAAAGAAAACTGCCTGCATCCAACCTTGGTACTAAGAAGGGGGAATAATCTCCCCTTGATAATTCTTTTTTTTTTTTTTTGTGAGACAGTCTTGCTCTGTTGCCCAGGCTGCAGTGCAATGGTGTGATCTCAGCTCACTGCAACCTCCACCTCCCGGGTTCAAGAGATTCTCCTGCCTCAGCCTCCCAAGTAGCTGGGACTACAGGTGTCTGCCACCACACCAGAGTAATTTTTGTATTTTTAATAGAGACAGGGTTTCACCATGTTGGCCAGGCTGGTCTCGAACTCCTGACCTCGTGATCCGCTTGCCTCGGCCTCCCAAAGTGCTGGTGGCGTGAGCTGCTGCACCCAGCCTCCCCCTGAGAAATCTTTTTTTTTTTTTTTTTTGATACGGAGTCTCGCTCTGTCGCCCAGGCTGGAGTACAGTGGCCGGATCTCAGCTCACTGCTAGCTCCACCTCCCGGGTTTACGCCATTCTCCTGCCTCAGCCTCCCGAGTAGCTGGGACTACAGGCGCCCGCTAAATTTTTTAGTATTTTTTAGTAGAGATGGGGTTTCACCGTGTTAGCCAGGATGGTCTCGATCTCCTGACCTCGTGATCCGCGCATCTCGGCCTCCCAAAGTGCTGGGATTACAGGCTTGAGCCACCGCGCCCGGCCTAGAATTCTTAACTACAAGCAGGCAGTCGTCTGGTTTTGCAGACCAAATTCACATGATTTTGGCAGGCTGAAAAACTTCAAAGTGATCATTTAATTTGACATGAACATGGATTGGTAGTGGTTCCAGTTGACCAACAAAAGCTCCCTCTCCCCATCTGCTGAGTTTTGGGATGTTCCCTCCTGAATCTGAAGACCCCTCCCAGGGTTGCCACAGGTTCTTGCCTCTATAGGTCTACAATTCTTCCTTAGAGAAGAGCCCTTCTGGCTCCCAAAGACTTATCCGCCACTTGGCTCTAAGCTTTCCTGCACTAACATCCAAATCTCCTGGAGATCACCTTTGGTCTGGCCTCTGGAAATGCCCCCAACTCTCCCCAGGGCCTACTTCAGTCCATCTGTCCTAAGTAGTGTTTGCAAAGGATGTTCAGGACTCATTGCTGGTGAGACTGGGCTTCTTTCTCTGCCAGATCCCTGGAATCCCCAGGGCTGAGGAGGAGCCCTGGATAGGAAGCAGGAAGAAAACACATACTGACAAAGGTGTGGTCTCTGGGCTGAGCCCCCCACCCCAAAACCCCCTTAACTAAAATGAGTTTCAGAAGAAGCTAAGGTCTCATTGCTAGAAAGAGGCACAAACAGGTTTTGAACTCAGGACTAAGTCCAGAATTTGTACACTTAAACCCCACTCCCAACACCATCTCCCCTGCCCACCACCACCTCCACCAGTGAAACTGCCAGGAGCACCAGGCCCAAGGTCTTTCCCACCCTAGGCACAGGCCTGGAATCAGTTACTTTATTTTGGCTTTCTATTTCCTCCTTTCAAATTCTCCTGCCTCTCTTTCTTCCTTCAATTTGTCTTTCATATTGCAGACAGATTTCTCTAAATGCAAATGTAATCATCATAGCTCACTTGAAACCCCATCATGGTTTCATATTGCACTTAGGATAATGTCCAAACTCCTATAAGAATCTATTGCTACCAACTTGTCTTTCCAACCTCATCTCTGTTACTCACACCCTTCCCCACCCCACATATATTCCCTTTAAATGAATATAAATTACTTGCTATTCTTTCTTTTTTTTTTTTTTTTTTTTTTGAGACAGAGTCTCGCTCTGTCGCCCAGGCTGGAGTGCAGTGGCACAAGCTCAGCTCACTTCAAGCTCCGCCTCCTGGGTTCACACCATTCTCCTGCCTCAGCCTCCCAAGTAGCTGGGACTACAGGCGCCCGCCACCAGGCCAGGCTAATTTTTTGTATTTTTAGTAGAGATGAGGTTTCACTGTGTTAGCCAGGATGGTCTCGATCTCCTGACCTCGTGATCTGCCCGCCTCGGCCTCCTAAAGTGCTGGGATTACAGGCATGAGCCACCGCGCCCGGCCTACTTGCTATTCTTTATTGATGAAGCCTTGCTGAATGACTTAGAGTCCCACTGGATTTTGCTTACCAGCTAAATGAGCCCCTCTCCTTCCCAGGCTCTCTATTCTTCAAGCTCAGATCAAGTTTCTCTTCTCAGGGAAGCCTTCATGGACCTTCTCAGGCCTCAGCAGCTGCTGTCAATGCCAGCTTCCTCCACTTGAACAAAACTACAGAGCTCTTTGCACTTTTAATTTTTTTCCTCTTCCCTGCTAGGGTAGCTGGCAGGAGTTAATAAACAATAAAATACAACTGGAGGGCTGAGAGGCAGGAACTACCGGGGCCTGTGGCAGACCAGACCTATGGCAGGGTCTGCCACCCTGTCTTTGTGCCAAGGGCAAGATAAGCCTAACTTTCCCCAAGCTCGATTTCCTCATCTCATCTGAAAACGATGAATAAAAATACCCAGCTCAGAGCTACTAAGAAAACTGAACCTAAGGTATGCAAAGTCCTGCTCCTAGCACTTAAATGTAAGCTACTCTTATTCTAGTTACACATAAAGTTACTTCCAAAAACCTTACGAAATTCCCCGAGCACTGTCCATGGTATGTGGTTTCCCGGTTGCTTATTGGGTGGTCCCAAGAGCCTTCCTTTTTTCCTTCCTGAGGCGTGCCAAGTCCCCTCTCCTCTTCTCTGGGTGGTGTTGACGCCTTCTTCCCAGGCTGCACCTTTGCTGGGCCGGAGGATGCCCTCGCAGCGGAGCGCCAGAGTCACCAGGCAACCTCCCCAGCCTCCACCCTCTAGCCCGGGCTCCCACCTCCGTCCTCGGGCCCCTCGAGTCACGTTCTCCTACTAAGCAGTTGGGCCGCAGCGCCCCGCGCGGGTCTGACCCGGAATGCCTGCTGGCCGCGGTAGGCCGAGGACAGGCGGGGCTCTGCAGGTCCCCAACCCACGTGCTCCCGGCCGCCTCCGCAGGGCGCCGCCTTCCGGCTAGGCGCAACATGGACTACATTTCCCAGGGTGAACAGCGGCGGGGCCTAGACTCTGCGGGGGCCTGGGGCGGCGTGCCGCTCCACCGCCTGCTCAGGGGAGCGCGGACTGGCGCGAGGACAGGGCTAAAGACCCGGAATGAGTTTCCGCGCAGTTCCGCTGGGCCGTGCCGGGCGGTGCCGGGCCGTGCCGAGCCAGAACTGGCGAGAGTGGGGGCCTGAGTTGCGGTGCCGGGGACAGGCGCTCGGGGCAGCCCGCGCCTTGCCGAGGTCCCTGCCCCGTCCCGGCCGGGCGGGCTTGTCTGTCAGTCACTGGGGCGGAGGCAGCGGCGGTAGCTGGGCTGTAGCGGGGCGGTGAGAACAGCGCGGGCCAGGCCGAACGGAAGGGACCTGCCACAGCCCCTCAACTCCACGGACTCTTCGCCCCAGACTCGCGGAGCTGCATCTCCGCGCTTCGTCGGACGCCTCCGTAACCACGAAGGGCTCTCTCCCCCGTGACCCTCCAGCCCCATGACCTCTTCATAGCACCCGAGAGCTCACCCAGGCGGGGGTGTTGTGGGTACAGGCCATCGACCTTGTGACCCCTCAAGAGCCAGGGACTTGGTTTCCCCCGCAGGCCTCCCTCCCCAGTGACTCCCTCCACACAGATTCTGGGGACAGAGCTGTTACCTACCACTAGGATCCCTGCCTGAGAGCTCCTCATTGACGGCTCCTTCCTCGGAGTCCCTTTCATTGGGTCTCCTAAGAGCACCCCTTTTGGCCTCTGGCCAGCCTCCCACCCCCAAACGAGGTGGGGAGGCCTCGGCAGCCATGCCCGCCCTGGGCTCCCCCTCACCCCACCACTCCCTGGGCACCCAAGCCGGGGTCTAGCAGGGGGCCAGCAGCCAAGGGGCTGGGGCAGGAGACAGATCAGGGCCCACCTCCCTGCCAGGGAGGGAGCAAAGATGGAGCGGCGGGAGGAGCAGCCGGGGGCTGCAGGGGCTGGAGCAGCACCAGCCTTGGACTTCACTGTGGAGAACGTGGAGAAGGTATGAGGGCTCTGGGGTGGGCACTCCAGTGACAGAGCAGAAGTTCTGGGGACTGTCACTAATGGCAGAGCTCAGGCCTGGGCTGGGTGCCCGCTGGTATGGTGCCCCCAGAGCACCTGGCATTTGCTGTCTATCTGGGCAGGCAGTATTGCAGTGCCCTAATGGGCTATTTTTGTCTTTCCTTACAGGCAGGTCCCCTGTGGACAGATACTCTAGGGTCTTGGGATGGTCCCTTCAGGGTGCTGTGACTTAGCCTCCCATCCAGACTGGCTATTTTCCAGCTCTATGGGAACTGCATGAGCAGTGCAGTAGGAAACTGGGAACCCAGGAGACCTGCAGCTCAGTCTCCTGGAATTATCCTGATGCCAAACCATCCTGGACCTGATTTTGTTGAGCCAAGGGCTCAGAAAATGATCTGGAACTAAAACAATCTGGGTTGTTTCCACTCTTTGAAGAAGGGTCCTTCCTTTATTGGATGGAAGCCAGACCAGTCCTGAGCAGGCAGGCCTGGGGCGGTCTCCCTTTGTTTTGTGCTGAGTCCAAGGGTCCTGGCCCAGCTGGGAGCCTTACGGGGCTCCTCCCTACTCACCTGCCCACATAGCTCCCTGCCATGGCCCTCCCAGGCTCCCCCACTGCCCAGCCCATCTTTCTGAACTGCCTCTTTAGTTCTTTTTTGTATCTGCTCCCTACAACCTGAAATGCAGGAATGCATACACCCTGGGATGAATGGGGAGATAGGGCTCCCTTACTTGAAAGCAGGGAATGATTGCAGATGCTCACTTGTTATCCTTAACCCTGTGTGCCATAACAAATAATGAGGATGCATCTCTTCTGTCTGCTTTGGCATCCCTGAGGGGCCAAACAAGGGCCAATGGCCATAACTGGCTGTCAGGGGTACGAATAGAGCTAAGCCTACTTGGATGGAGCCTGATTAAGGGTCAGGGTCCTGGCCACACTCTCCCACCCCTTGGAGCAGGGCAGTGTTGGCATGGTGGCGCACTGTTCCATGTGCTATTGGGAGATAAATCTCACTGTTTTCTTACTTGATAAAGTCCCATTGGAATTGAGACCCTGGGGATTCTGCTAATGGAGAGCACTAGGCGAGGTGTTTGCCAGGGCTGCAGCTATGGCCAAGGCTTCTCTGGATCAGTTGGTTGGACATGTGCCCTCTGAGGAGTGTTCTCACCCTCCCCTCCAGTATATCTGTGCCCCAGGGCTGCCTGGAAAAAGTTTTTGTCCTGCTCTGATTTCACACTGGCTTTGGTGCCAGCATCTGGAATGACCTAGGGATGATCCTGGGGGAGCTGAAAGGAGCTGTTGGAGTTGATGGGAGCAGCTGTGCCTGGGAGGGTCAAGTCCCCTCAAGCTGTTCCATGCCCTTCTCAGACTTAGCTTCATCCCTGCGAAGCTGTTCCTTCCACCTGGGCTTTGCCCTCAAGTGCCTCCCCTTTGGGGAGATCAGCTTCCTCTTTTTTCACTTTTCCTGTGGAGATTCCCTCTCTGAACCCATAATGTTTTACTATAAGGAGAAGAGGATATGGTAGAGCATGAACAAGGTTCAGGCTCTCAAGATATCAGCAGGACCCCAGGCCCAGGAAACACTGCAGAGCCCTGAGCTCTCCCTGCTCAGCCCCCCAGTCAGGGAGAGGGAGCACCCTTGCAGGACCAAGTCACGCCTCTGTTCTGGGCTCTGGCAGGATCCAGAGTGGCCAGCACCTGTTCAGTCCTGTGCTGTCCTGCAGGCGCTGCACCAGCTCTACTATGACCCCAACATTGAGAACAAGAACCTGGCTCAGAAGTGGCTGATGCAGGCCCAGGTCTCCCCACAGGCCTGGCACTTCAGCTGGCAGCTACTGCAACCTGACAAGGTACCAGAGATCCAGTACTTTGGGGCCAGTGCTCTTCACATCAAGATCTCTCGCTACTGGAGTGACATCCCCACTGACCAGTATGAAAGCCTAAAGGCACAGCTCTTCACCCAGATCACCCGCTTTGCCAGTGGCTCCAAGATTGTACTGACTCGGCTGTGCGTGGCACTGGCCTCACTGGCTCTCAGCATGATGCCTGACGCTTGGCCATGTGCTGTGGCAGATATGGTACGACTCTTCCAGGCTGAGGACTCACCAGTGGATGGCCAGGGTCGCTGCCTAGCCCTGCTAGAGCTACTGACAGTGCTGCCTGAGGAGTTCCAGACCAGCCGCCTACCCCAGTACCGCAAAGGCCTGGTGCGGACCAGCCTGGCGGTGGAATGTGGGGCTGTCTTCCCGCTGCTGGAGCAACTACTACAGCAGCCCAGCTCACCCAGCTGTGTGCGTCAGAAGGTGCTCAAGTGTTTCTCCAGCTGGGTGCAGCTGGAGGTGCCACTGCAGGACTGTGAGGCGCTCATTCAGGCTGCCTTCGCTGCTCTGCAGGACTCAGAGCTCTTCGACAGCAGTGTGGAGGCCATTGTGAATGCCATCTCACAGCCTGATGCCCAGAGGTGAGCTAGTCCCCACCCGTGCAGAAGACAGCCTCTTTGGCCAGCCACACATCCATCCATCCATCTGTTCAATGAACATTAATTGAATGTGTATTGATACCTGGTCCTATGCTGGAGATAAAGCAAGGAACCAAAGAAGACATGGTCCCTGTCCTCATGGTTCAGACAGGGAGGCAGACATTAAACAACTAATTATCAGTTATTCAATTAAAATATTTGACTCTCTTTTCCTTCTCTCAACTAGTCACCAAGTCCTGGCTGTTCTCCTCCTGACCACATTGCAAATCTATTTTTTTTTCCATTTCCATTGCTACCACCTTAGTCCAAGCTGTCATCGTCTCTCTCCCCAGGTTACTGTAGAGCTTGTCCTCACTCTTATACCCTTCATTGTCCCAGCAGCCAGAGTGATCTTTTGAAAATGGGGATCTAATCTTTCTGATCAGAAGCCTTCAGTGGCGTCTCAGTGCTCTTAGGTTAAAGCTCAGAATCCTTAATGTGACTCATAAAGGTGCTGCACAGTGTGGCATCACCGGCCTCATCTCATGCTACTCTCCTTGCTCTCTACACTCTCACACAGTTTCTTTAATTCCTTGAATGTCCCATGTTCCTTTCAGCCTCTGGCTCATCACATGTACTTGACACCTTGCCTCAGCTTAAGCATAGGGAAGTCCTCAATGGATTCTTAAGGCTAAGTTTGATCTTCTCTCTTATGTTACCTCAGAGCTCCCAGTATTTTTCCTTCTTAGCCCATAACATGATTTCTCTCACCTCTGTGAGGACAGGGACTCTGTCATTTTACTTTGTCACATTGTGCTTGGCACATGGTAGCATCTGATGTTTTTTGAATGGAGGAAAGTAGGAGTTGCCTGAGTTAGGAGGGGTGGGGATGGAAGGGATTGGGGGAGGAGGGTGGAGTGTTCTAGGCTTTAGGAACCACAGCAGCTGCAAAGACTTGTGGGCAGCATCATGATATATTCAAGGGCCCTAAAGAAGTGAGTGTAGTGAAGTGTTTGTTTTGCAAATGTTCATTGAGCATGTCCTGTTTTGGGCCTTGTGCTGAGCTCTGGGAGCACAGAGACAAATCCTTTAGCTTCAGTCTCTCCGGAGCTCACAGTCTAGTGGACACATGAATGGCAAGTACAATCAACATGATGAATCCTCTGATGGAGAATGCAGGGGCCTTCAAGAACCCAGAGGAGGCTTTCACTGAGTCTGAGGGCTATGAAAGGATTCCCAGAGGAAGTGACAACCCAGCTGTGTAAGAGTTAGCCAGATGGAAGTGATGGATAGGGAGGACATTCCAGACAGATGGAAGAGCCCAAGCAAGGGAAGAGTGAAAGCCCAGAGGGTCTGGTGATCTGTAAATCATTAGGTGTGATTAGACAGCAGGATTTAAGGGCCAGAGTTATAGGAGACCTGGGCCCAGATCATGCAGGACCTTGGCCAAGTTTAAGATTTTGATCTTCATCCTGAAGATGATATAAAGATATTAAAGGATTTTAAGCAGAGAAAATGGCCTACTGAGACTTTTGGTATGAGCTGGATTAGAAAAAGTGAGTTTGGAGGCCCTGACACTGACATTTCAGAGATGGGGCTTTGGGACCCTTGGCAGAATTGGAAGGGAAAACCATTGAAAGAGATTTCATGGACAGTGGCTAACGACTCAAGCCTTGGCGTTAGTCACATCTAAATTTGAATCCCAGAATGTTCACTTATTAGATCTGAAATCTTGGATAAACCATTCCTAAGCCTCAGTTTCCTCATTAATAAAATGGGGATGATATATCAACCCCACAGAGTTGTAAAGGTTTAAATAGGATAATGTGCATAAGTCCTGCCCCTGGTGTTCAGTAAAGAGTATTTTGACTCCTTGAGTAATGGGAGTTCTTTTGTGGTCTCTGCTGGGGTTGGGATGGTCAGCAGCATGCATTTGTATGTTTGGGTTATTCATACGTCACATGTTTTAAAATGGGAACTGTGTGTGTATGTTCTTCATTTATACTTTATGTGATGGTAATGGTAACTGTTAATGGTTAATGGTAACTGTTTGTTTATTTATTTATTTATTTATTTTGAGACAGAGTCTCACTCTGTTGCCCAGGCTGGTGTGCAGTGGCACAATCTCGGCTCACTGCAGCCTCCGCCTCCCAGGTTCAAGCGATTCTCTTGCCTCAGCCTCCAGAGTAGCTGGGATTACAGGCGTGCATCACCACACCTGGCTAATTTTTGCATTTTTAGTAGAAACGGGTTTTTGCCATGTTGACCAGGCTGGTCTTGAACTCCTGACCTCAGGTAATACACCTGCCTCGGCCTCCCGAAGTACTGGGATTACAGGCATGAGCCACCATGCCTGGCCAACTGTTTATTTTTTAAAAGAGAAACATAGTTACTATTAAATGGATTAAGGCCGTTTACTTTTAGAATTGGTCATAAGAAGTAGAACCGGAATCATGCGATAGAAAGTGGGCCTAATTGTTCAGTGGCTACATTTGAAAAGGAGTTGGTTTCATATATATATATGTGTGTGTGTGTGTATGTATGTGTATATATATGTATATGCACACACACACGCACACATACACACATAGATAATGTGCTTAACGACTGCCTTTTAAAACTTTAAACATTGGGGTTGATTTTAAAAAATAAAAGATTGTTTCGGTATGAGGATTAAATAAGAGAACGTGAAGCTTTTAGCATGGTTCCTATGTACTCCGTAAACAGCAGTTGCCAGTATTTGGTGTCATTATTGTGTTGGCAGTTATTATGATACCTATCCCCCGGCTTCCCAGGCTTTCCAGCTTAAGGTGGATACCTAGTCCCAGATCAAGGCCTCTCTTGGCAGCCTGAAGCTCAAGTGCTGGGTGGGCTCTGACAGTTGGTGACTAAGGGAAACAGATCAGGGCAAGTGTGTGGGTGATGTGAGGTGTCCTTGGATACACCCAAGTTTACCCGCCCAGCCAGTCTCAAGGGCTTTGGCAGGTAATTGATGCCCCTTCTCCTCTGAACGAATGAGCGAGCAAGGAGCCAGTGAGGTAACCCACAGCCTCCTTGGCGCCCATTGGCTGCAGCCCCTTGGTTGCTTAGCAACTCTCCCCATTTTCTCAGCTCTGCTCCTGAAGTGAAGCTCTAATTGCAGGTCTGGGCTGAGCTCCGTGTGAGCAGCAGCGGAGGAGTCCCAGCAGCCCTGCCTCGGCTACTTGAACTGACCGATTGGAGCCAGGCCTCTTGAACCCAGCCTCAGCTGCAGTCGTAAAGACATCCTCCCTGTCTCCTTCCCCCAAACCTAGAAACCTCTGGGACCTCAGACTTGTTCTTCTGTCCACTCACAGGTCGCAGACACAGGTGCTCAGGTGGTAGGAAATCTATGCAGGAACTTCTTCCCATGGGTGAGCTGCATCCAACCCAGAATCCGAGCCTGGTCCTTGCTCTACCCAGTCTAGTTTCCCAGCTTTGGCTTGTGAAAGTCACCTTCAGTGGCTTTGACTCCTGGGTCATCCAGGCACGCCTTCCCTAGGTGTCCTGACATTGGCCCTCCCCTTAGCTAAGCTTGCACTCAAGTCACCCTTTTCTTGCTCCTCCACAGCTGCTGCTGCTTCCTGGCTCTCTCCTTTGAAATGTATTTTTTTTCCAGAAATATGTTTTTAATGCTGGAAAAGCTTTTCCTTGGGAGTTAGGGAGGGAGGGAAAGTGAATTAGGCAGGCTGTTGGGGGCTCCCATCAGTTAGGACTGGAGATATGGGCTGAGATGCACATAGATCCTTTGGGGAAATCCTGGTTGGGCCCTGAAAGAAAAGCAGACCTGTAGCAGTTTAAGGGGAAGTTTCAACCTGGATTCTGCTTCTAAGTTGTATGACCTTGAGTGATATGATACTCTGAGCCCTTTGAGGCTGTATTATCCTTGATTTGTTCTATTATGAGGCTCAGATGAGACACATTAAGAACCTTCACTGAGTATCTGCCATCTGCATAAACTTTGGCAGGTGGAGGAAGGAGCCTTAGAATACAGTGGAGATGCTATGGGGGTAGAGCGCTACCTCCTGCACCCATCTCAGTTGCTGAGGAGCTTGTGGGCCATAGCCTTGGCCCTGCCCTTTGTCTTTGTGCCAGAGTCTGGCCTGAAAATGCCCATTGTCTGGTGGTGCAGCCCGTGTCAGGGTCAGGAGACTGAAGCTATCCCAGCCGTCTCCAGGCAGCACCCCCTGGGGCTGTCTCTGGGCTGGGGATATCCTGGCATGGATGACTTTTCCTACCAGAATGGGGATGTGGAGAAGGAGGCCGATGTCCCTGGGCTGGTTGCCTCTTTTTGTCATTCTCATCCTCCCACCAAGGATATGAGGCTACTGCCTAGCAACCTGCTTGGGGCAAGTCCAGATAGAACTCCTTCTGGGATCCTCAGTCCCCCACTCCCTAAAATAGATTGCTATGGTGACATTATGATTGACAACAGAGGGGTCCCAAGCACCTGATCCCTACTGTTAGAGCGTGGCTTCCTCTACTTAGTCTCATCTCCACAGACCAAGGTGCTGAAGAGGGATCCAGTGGGCTGAGCCAGGCTTCTCTCAGTCCCCTTTGTATACTGGGCTATCTATCCTTCTCCTTTAGAGATCGTTGTGTTTCAGGGCTCTGATCTGGACCCTCTTATTTTTTTTTCTCATTCAACACATTCTCCCTGGGCAATTTTCATCTACTCCCATAGCTTCAATTACCAGCTGTTAGCTGATGACTCTCAAATCTATGGCTTTTGCTCTAACCTCTATGCTGGGTTTCAGGGTTTTATATCCAACTCTTTCTAGATGCTTCTACCTGCATAACCTATCAGGTGTCTGTGAATCAACTTATCTAAGACTGAGCTTATCACCTTCCACCTCCCATTAAAGGTGTTGCTATTCCCCATTCCTCACCCTACAGGTCTCAGTAAATAGCTCCACCATCTATTTAGTTGTTTAGCCAGTGACCTGAGAGTTGCCTTTATTCTTCGCCTTCCTCATATCCAGTCAGTCGTCAAATCCTGTCTGTTTGGCCTCTTAGCTCTGAGTTCATTATCTACTTCTCTCCCTCCGTGCTGCCACCAGACTCCTCAAGAGTTGGGATTTGGTGGTAGAGAGTAGAGTGGATGGCAGGGGTTGATGCTCTCATGAGCTGTTGCTGCCTTCCAAAATCTTTTTTTTTTTTTTTTTTTTTTTTTTTAATCAGGGCTTCTGATCCTGTGTTTACTCTTCTGTCTCCCACTCTTGTTCAATCACCCCTGCCAGACTGTATCAGTTTCCTAGGGCTACCATAACAAAGTACCACAAACTAGGTGGCTTTAAAACCAAGCAAATTCATTGTCTCACAATTGTGGAGGCTAGAAGTCTGAAATCAAGGTGTTGGCAAGGCTGAGCTCCTTCTGAAACCTGTAGGAGACTCCGTCCTTGCCTCTTGCTAGCTCTGTGGTTTGCTGGCAGTCTTCAGTGTTCTCTGGCTTCCAGCTACATCACTCCACTCTCTACTTTAGTCCTCATGTGGCATTCTCCCTGTATGTCTCTGTCTTCACATGGATGTCTTCTTATAAGAACACCAGTCATATTGGAGTTCAGGTCCATCCTACTCCAGTATAACCTCATCTGCAATTATCTTATTTCCAAATAAGGCCACATTTTGAGGTACTGGGGATTAGGATTTATCAAAAAACGTATCTTTTTTGTGGGGACATAATTTGACCCATGCGAGTCTGCCCTCTGGCGCCCCAAACTTCATGTTATCACCACATGCAAAATATATTCACTTCATCTCAACCTCCCCAGAAGTTGTAACCTAGCTGGACGTAGTGGCTCACACCTGTAATCCCAGCTACTCCAGAGGCTGAGCAGGAGACCGAGTCTCTTGAGCTCAGGAGTTCGAGACCAGCCTGGGTAACATAGCAAAACCCCATCTCAAAAAACAAAATCTTCACCCATTCTGGAATCAGCTCGCAGTCCACCTGGAGAACACAATTCAACCCGTAATACCAACCTTCTCATACTTCCCTCTCAGAGTTCTGGGGGCTCTGACCTAAGGTTCTTCCCAACATAGGGAACATCAAATCTGCCATGTAGACCCTGACCCTTGTTTTGCTTAGGATTTAATAAGGGGAGGGGAGCTTTGAAGAAAGACAAGGAGATTATGCCTTTCTCTTAAAGCCAGTGTGGGGGTGAGCAGAGAGCTCTGATGGATCTTCTTACCTCATGCCTCTAGGTACGTGAACACGCTCCTGAAGCTCATCCCGCTGGTGCTGGGTCTGCAGGAACAACTGCGGCAGGCAGTGCAGAACGGGGACATGGAGACCTCCCATGGCATCTGTCGCATCGCTGTGGCCCTGGGCGAGAACCACTCCCGGTAAGGGGTGGAGCAGCTGGGGGTGGGATAGTAGGGCCCTCTAAGAGGTGGGGTTATGGAAGTCCCTGGAGAGGTGGAATGACCTGACTGTGTCTCCTCCTCCCCAGGGCCTTGCTGGACCAAGTAGAGCACTGGCAGAGTTTCCTGGCACTTGTCAACATGATTATGTTCTGCACAGGCATCCCTGGCCACTATCCTGTCAATGAGACCACCAGCTCCCTAACCCTCACATTCTGGTACACGCTGCAGGTGTGTCTGTGTGACCTCCAGTAGGACTGGGCTGTGGTGGAAGAAGGTGGATCATGGGCTTCTGTGGCTGCTGGTGAGGTGGCTAATTGTCTTCCCTGGCTCTCTCAGGATGATATTCTATCCTTTGAGGCAGAGAAGCAGGCTGTATACCAGCAGGTGTACCGGCCAGTCTACTTCCAGCTGGTGGATGTGCTTCTGCACAAGGCCCAGTTCCCTTCTGATGAGGAATATGGATTCTGGTCCTCAGACGAGAAGGAGCAGTTCCGAATTTACAGGTGATGGTAGCAGGCCAGCTCCTCTAAAATGGAGTCCAGAAATAATGAAGGCAATGAGGGAAGGGGCCCAAGGCCAGGCTTTCTGAATTTTGGGACTCCTTTCTCTGTTTTCTAGGCATTGTTGCAGAGTTGTGGGGGTACTGGGGTAGGCTCCTGGGCTTGGGGGCAGGATCCAGGGTCAGGATCCAGGCAGTATAAAAGGCCTTCATCTGCTTCTCAGGGTGGACATCTCAGACACGCTCATGTATGTCTATGAGATGTTGGGAGCCGAGCTGCTCAGCAACCTCTATGACAAGCTGGGTCGTTTGCTTACCAGCTCAGAGGAGCCCTACTCCTGGCAGGTACCTCCCAAGCCTGATTCCCTCAGCCCTCCCAGACCTGTCACACCCTCCTCCTCATCCAAGCCAGTGGCACCCTCTTTCCCCAGCACACAGAGGCCCTCCTCTACGGCTTCCAATCCATCGCAGAGACCATTGACGTCAACTATTCTGATGTGGTGCCTGGGCTCATTGGCCTCATCCCACGGATCAGCATCAGCAACGTGCAGCTGGCAGACACTGTCATGTTCACCATTGGTGAGACCTGGCACACACCCATGACCATATTCCCAGAGCCACAGCACCCCACCCCGGCCACAGCCAGCATGCTGGATTCTATCCAGAATGGGAGAGCCATGTGCCTACACACAGTCAGTGTTGTAACAAACTGACTGTCCTGGCAGGTCTAGGGGGTCCATCTGATGGCACACTGAGCTGAATTCAGTGAGGCTAGTTTACTGTCAGTGAAACGGCAGTACTGGGCTTCTGTTGAGTAACCTCTCCCTGCTTCTCAGCTGTAAGGCTCATGTTTGAGCATGCACATGCATATGTCCTCTGAATGGAGCAGTGCTCTGTGCTAGGGCTGCAACTTGACCCTGCCAGGAACTCTGCTTGCCTCAGAGACATGGTACAAAGCCAGTCTGGCCTGCCTCAAAGATCCTTCTGTCTCCCTCCTTCCTCCAGGAGCTCTGTCTGAATGGCTGGCTGACCACCCCGTCATGATCAACAGTGTTCTGCCCCTGGTACTGCATGCCCTAGGCAATCCTGAGCTCTCTGTCTCTTCTGTGTCTACCCTCAAGAAGATCTGCCGAGAGTGCAAGTATGACCTGCCTCCCTATGCTGCCAACATTGTGGCCGTGTCCCAGGTATGCAGGAGCCCTGGATGGTACTGAGCTTCAGAGCACACTCTGCACTGTGCTGATACTACATTCCTTCTTTCTCCCCCGCAGGATGTGCTGATGAAACAGATCCACAAGGTGCGGCTCAGAAGTTTCTAGGGGTCTCCTTGGGGGTCTTGTGGGAATCTCTTATCCCTGAAATCCTGTTTTTTGGCCTTCCCCTTCCTCTTACCCCTTATTCTCTGTGTTTTTCTTCTCCCAAGAGGCCCGTTTTCCTTCTTACCCCACAACTAGATGTGGCCAGGACTGACCATCCATGTTCTGCCCCACAGACAAGCCAGTGCATGTGGCTGATGCAGGCGCTGGGCTTCCTGCTGTCAGCTCTTCAAGTGGAGGAGATTCTTAAGAACCTGCACTCGCTTATCTCACCCTATATCCAGCAACTGGAGAAGCTGGCAGAGGAGATAGTGAGTGAGCTCTGGGGGCCGGGAGCAGTACTGGTACGCTGTGGCTGATGAGGGGTGAAGGTGGAGCTGGCCCTTAGAGCTGGGGCTCAGTGATCTGGGGACCAAACTGGGGCTAGGAGATCTGGAGCTTGGTTTGCTTCTCCCTGCAGCCCAATCCCTCCAACAAGCTGGCCATTGTTCACATCTTGGGGCTTCTCTCCAACCTCTTCACCACATTGGACATCAGTCATCATGAGGATGATCACGAAGGCCCTGAGCTTCGGAAGCTGCCAGTGCCACAGGGACCCAACCCCGTGGGTGACATTGTCTTTGCCATCCCCCCACCCCCACCTGTGGGAATGTCATTGTCACTCTTCAATTCTGTGGGTAATGTTGTCATTGTTCTCCCTGCCCCGTGGGGGTGATATATTTGGTCCTCTGACTCCATGAATGACCTATAATTGCCTCACTCTGTAGGTAGCAATGTCATTATCTCACTCAACTCTGTGTGTGATGTTGTCCTTGTCCCCAGCCCAATTAGGGTGATGTCATTGAGATTCCTCAGCCTCATGAGGGACATTGACGTTATATCCTTCAACCCTTAAGTGATGTTATTATGGGCCCCTGTTCAACCTCCAGCTCTGTAGGGCCTTCTACTTCAACATTTACTGTCCCCTGTGAGCACTAAGGATGCTCATTACATCCTCCACATGTAGTAGTTCTGGCCTTCAAGTTGCTCCCAGTGCAGAGGAAATTCAAGTTGCTCAGATTGTCACAAAGCAGTGTGATAAGTCTTGTGATAAGCTTGGGCACAGGTTTTGGGGTGACCACTTAGAAGCTGCTTGATCTGGGGCAAGCCTCAGCTTCCCATTAAAAACTGAGAACATTGAAATGTCTGGCTGACTCAATTCATAGAACTGTGCTGGATAGCAGATGTGGTCTTAAGTGAAGGTAGTTTGCATATTGTACAGTTCTTTACAAAGACTGCTTTGGTTGCTATTCCCAGAACTCCCTCCAGGATTTCTCCAGGAGAAAAGGAAGCCATGGGCATCGTGGCCTCTTTGCTTAACTCCCCAACCCAGTTTCAGTTAGCCTCTTGGCTTTAGACCACACCTGGGCCACTGTCATCCCACAGAGCTGCTTCTTTACATGGTAGTCATCATCCTGCCTTTCCTCACCTCCCAGGACCTCAGTCTGCTCTCTACTCCTCCGTAAGCTGGGAGAGCAGCTTAAGCCTGCATCTGTGCATTCCCTGGGGCTCCCTACCTCAAGCCTATTTGGAGGAGATAACATCTGCACTTCTTCAGAGGCTAGTCCATAGCCTTGGTTTTACAGAGCAGAGATAGGGGGGATTTTTTTTTTTTAAGTCTACAAAGTTTTTGTAACCTTATGAAGCACTTGTGATATCTCTGCTTTGCAGTTTGAGGCTTCCTTTGAGATGATCCCTAGAATTCAGGATATCCTCCTTTTTCATTCATGAGAGAGTTCAGCAAACCACTTCTTCCCCTAGGGGACCCATGCACTGGGTCTTCAGTGTGCATTCTGGGGTAATAGGTTTGAACTGCTCCCCTCCTCCCTGCTACCAAGTCCTTCTCAAGTGGGTCACAGTGATCAATAGCAGAAGCACTTCACTTCTTCCTGTGTCTTCAGGTGGTGGTGGTGCTGCAGCAGGTCTTCCAGCTTATCCAGAAGGTGCTGAGCAAATGGTTGAATGATGCCCAGGTTGTGGAGGTGAGCCCTGACCCTTGTCCTCTGCTCCCACAGTGACTGCTCAGAGGTATAGCAGGGTAAGATGTTACTGCCACACTTCAGCTTACAATGGTTTGGAGAAACAAGGGAGGTGAATCCTGCCCCATAGAGATAAGGAGTCTTTTGGGAAGACATTTAGAACTCCCCAATATGAGAAGTGCTTAACGCAAGAACTGTAATATTAGGGTCGAGTGACACTCAGGCATCTGTTTTAGCACCAGAGACCTGCCTTTGGTCCCTTTTCAATTCAGGTTTTTGTTGCTGTTGCTGCTCCCTGAGAGGAAATGGTAGAGATGTCAGTAGCAGGAGTTAAGTTCTACAGTTACATCCTTTGCCCCTCAGTGAAGGGCCTTTGCCCCTGCCTTTCAGGGTAAGGGTCAGACTTGCTTACGTTCTTTTGTTTGCAGGGCCAGGCAAGGCTTATAGGTAAGGGCCCGATTTTAGGCCCCCTCTGTGCAGGGCTTCAGCGCTGTTCCAGCCAGTCATGACCTGCTGACCAGGGCCCCTTTGTTTTCTTCCCAAGGCGGTGTGCGCTATCTTTGAGAAGTCTGTTAAGACGCTGCTGGATGACTTTGCCCCCATGGTGCCACAGCTGTGTGAGATGCTGGGTCGGATGTACAGCACCATCCCCCAGGCCTCTGCTCTTGACCTCACTCGACAGGTGGGCCTTCTGGTTGGGGCAGAGCTCCTGACCCTGGGTGGGGGTGGGTCAGATGGCTGCTGTGGCTGGGGTCCCCACTTGCATTCCAGGGATATTGCTCTATCCTGGTGAGACTGGGTCTCAGCTGACCAGCATTCCCTGCTTTCTTGTAGCTGGTCCACATCTTTGCTCATGAGCCTGCCCACTTTCCCCCAATTGAGGCCCTCTTCCTGCTCGTCACCTCCGTCACACTCACTCTCTTCCAGCAAGGTAGGTCCTGACCAGGGTCTCTGCTGCTGCTGCCACTGCCACTGCCTCTGCTTCCCCAAATGGGGAGCCAAAGCTGCCCACTCTGTTCTTCTCTGTCCCCTGAGTCACACGTGGGACTTGATGGGAAACCTGTGAGATCAAGCACAGCACCTTACAAATAGTTGAAACCTTAGGTTGAAGTTCATAAGAGGGTGAATGATGTCTTCTGCTGGCCTGCTGGGCTCAGGGCCAGTCTGGATATGGAAGAAGGAGGTGGGGGTGGGAGGTGGGCAGAGGCTCTGAGGGACTTGGGGCACTAGGCTGGCTCCTTTACTTTGGGATATAACGAAAAGTGGAAAGAGCATGGGCTTTTGAAGTCAACTAGACCTAGATTCTAAGTTCATCACCACCAACTAGTTGTGTGTCCTTGGGCAAGTCACTTACCTTTGCTGGGCCTTCATTTCCATATCTGTGAAACGGAGATACCATATACTTGAAATGATTGTTTACAGGTGTTAAAGTCACATCTTCTGGGCCCCTGGCTCGGGGGCTTTTGCACAGTGAAGTACTCAGAGACTGCTTGTTCCTTTCCCCGCATCAAGGCTTAGTCCTTTCTAGGCCTGAAGTCGAGTACCTTTGGCTGTGGTCCTAGCCCTCCATTCACTGTGGCCCTTTGCCTGAGAGAGTTGGGAGCAGGGGCTTCATTCAGGCTTCTCGTGTTGTCTAATCCAGGCTTCCAATTTGGAGAAACAAAAACAAAAAAAAAAACAACACTGCTCAGCTAGCCTCATGAGCCTTGCCTGGATTCGTGGTCACGGGTTTGAGGCTCCCCAGGGGTCTCGGGTGGTGCCCAGAGTACTTGCAGCTCATATCCTCAGTGCTTGGTCTCATGATCCTGGCCTCTGTTTCTGTGGGCCATGGAGTAGGTCCAAACTGGGGAGAAAACTGAACCAGAAACCTGGTGTGGTCATCCTCAACTCCACCTCTCCCACTCCCTGTACCCAATCTGGGACAAGCCCCATTGATCCTGGCTCCTGATTCTCTCTCGGTCGGTCCACTTCTACCCACCTCTGTGGCCACTGCCTCAGTTTAGGGTCTCACCTGGATTATCAGCAACCTTCTAGTGGGTTTTCTTGACATCTCCCCTTCTCTCCAATCTGTTCTGCACGCTGCAGCTATAATCTTCATGAAAACACAAATCTGAGCATTTGTCTTCCCAGGCTTAAAACCTTTTCATTGTTCCCATTGCCCTCAGCTTATTGTTCCATTCCCACCCACATGACAAGGCTCTGTCATGCCTCTCCTGTCCTCTCCTGCCGATGTCCTCATGACTCCAACATTCCAGCCACACTGCCTCTTCCTTACCGTGTCCCATTTGATCCCTGTGCCTTGCTCCTCTGACTGGAATGTCCTATGCCCTTTACTGGGTGAACTCTCACTCCTTCATGCCTTACAAAGGAGGAAGACTGCATCACTTCTCAAAGTAATTTTTCTGAGGCAGAATTGGGTGCTTCTAACTGTACTGAAACTGCATCCCGTACACACTGCTGAAACAGCACCGATCACACACAATAATCAGCTTTCATGTCTGTCTCTCTTACTAGACTAAGCCCCTGAAGGGTAGGGTTGAGTTTCTTCTCTCTGCATCCCCAGTGCCCAGAATGAGGCCAGAATACAGCAGGCCACAGACGCTGTTAAGTAAAGAAGAGGGAGGGCTCCCTGCCCTTGGAACCTTCTCACTGTCTGGCCCACCTCTAACAGGGTGGCTGCTGAATATCAAACCTGCAGGGTGCACATTGGGCCTCACTTTCTAGGACTTAAATAACTCAGAGTTCAGATACCAAAGGAACAGGCTTTATTTACTGGTGACTCTTCATAGCCTAGAGAAGGAAGCAGGGCAGAGATTATCTGCTTTACAGATGGGGAAACTGAGCATTTGTGGCTTGCGCAAGATCACACAGCTACTTAGTGGTGTCTTAGGCAGATGGTTTTGCACCACATCCTCCTCAGAGTGGAGAAGCCTGGGTAGGAGCTCCAGGTGCATGCCATATTCTTGCCTCAGGAATCATCAGAACTGGAGGCAGAAGTGTCCAACATCATATTTGTTGGGCTTGTTGGTTGTCTCGCTGGACAGGATGGCTCCCATACCTGTTACGCCATCCCAATCTTAGCCATTCCTTCCTCGGGCTCTGCCTTCCCACTGGACCATGGGATGACACGTTGACTGCTTTCCCTATTTCTTGGCATGTCCAGATGATGGGAACTAGTCCTCAGCCCTGAGCTTGGCTCTCTGCTGAGTCTGTGTCCATGTGGAGGAGCTTTGCTGGGGTGGGGCTCTTGTTTTTGGCCTTATGATGCTGTTTCCTCCTCTGGTTCCCTGCCAGTGACTTGCCAGGCCATCTCCAGAGCATGCTGGGCACTGCCATACCTAAGCAAGAGTCCTCTGGTTTAAGTGGACCAAATAGATTATTTTCCTTTGCCAGATCAAGAGCCCTAAGGCCATTGAAGTGAGGTGGCACTTACTCAGGCTCTGATGCCCTGGCCTTTCTAGGGCCCTCAGATAAACCACAAAAAAGAGATACCAAGGACTGACCCCCCCCACCCCCACCTGCCATCCCGGCTCTCCTCTTCAATAACTGGCTGCTGGGAGGTATGTGCTAGGAGCGGTGTAGGTCTACCCCAACCTGCCAGAGGCCACAGTAAGTGTGGTGGCCATTTCTTCAGCTATGTGGAGTCCAGAATTGCTCAAGTACCAAGGGAACACGAGGGGATGGCCCGAGGAGGAGTGGGGAGTAGGCGGAAGGCCCCTTGGAGGGAGCTGGGGCAGGCCCGTCCTTCACTTTGCCGTCTCTTTCTGTTGGGCTTCTCCCAGTTCATGGTTTTTGTATGTTTTGTTTCTTTATCTTGCTTCCTGCTGCTCATGTGCCCCCACGCTGTCTCCCTGCAGGCTCTCAGTCCCACATAACTATATGAGGTTGAGTTGCTGTTTGTATAATTTTTTCTTAAGTTCCATCTTTATTATATTTTAGGGCCCAGGGATCATCCTGATATTGTTGATTCATTTATGCAACTCCTGGCACAGGTGTGTTTTAGTTTTATTCATTCACGTTCTGTTCTCTCTCTTTCTCTTTCTCTTATGTTGAAATTCAATTTAAGCCTATTTTTAGCTTTCTGTTGACAAATTTTTTTTTTCTGTTCAGTTGAATAGAGTTTCTTCATCTGTTTCCGTGGAAGTTGACAACCCAACATCCTCCTTTAGTGCCCCTATGCCTCAACTAGCTCAGTCTTCTACAAAGACCAGGGAGAGGCTGATCCCGAAGGGAGGGAGCTGGGCTGGCTTCGGGTGGGGAATGGGAAAGGGAGGGGGTGGTGACTGCGCCCATCAGCTTCTTGTTGCCCAAGAAGTTCACAGGTAGGGCTGGAGTTGAAGGGCCTGGGGTTCACTGTCCCCGTGCTCCTGCCGGGAACTGCCTGCCTCAGTGCCCCCAGCCTGCTCCTGAGAGGTAGGCTGGGAGCAGCTCCAAAGCGAGGGGCTGAAGAGGAATGTGCACGGTGGAGCCCAGAGTTGGGCTGTTGGAGAGGTTGAGCTGCTGCTGAGAGGTGGAGTGCAGGCTCCACATTAGGATGTGTTTGCGTTTTGTATGTGTTTCAGTGTGTGAGACCTTATTTTGTATGTTTTGAGTTTGGTTTGGGAAGGGAACAGAAATCACCTGTAAGTAGTATGTGTATTGTGTTGGGTGCTGGGGTGAATGTGTGCCTTGATGTATGCTGTATGTTGATGTGTTGTGTGTTTTGTGTTGTTTGTTGATGTGTTAGGCCTTGATGGATTTAGAGCGTGGACATGGGTTGGAGGTGTGTGTGTGTTGGGTTGTGGGAGTGTGTATTATGGAGGATAGGAGTGTATGTTAAGTCATTGGTATGTCTGTATCAGAGTATGGTTTGGAGATGCATGTTGGGCTGTGGGGGCATGGAGTTAGTGATGGGGGCTTCTGTGTGTTAGGGGTTCCTAGCATGCAGACCCCCTAACCTGTGAGTTGGGGTAAATGGAGTGTTTCTTTGCTTAATCATTCCACAGATACTTATTGAGTGTGTGATACATGCTCTACTTTGCTAGGTACTGAGGATATAATGGTGAGCAAAAGCAGGCACAGTTCTTGCTCTCCTGGAACTTACAAGTCTAGTTTCTGGGGGAGGGGGAGGTTGGGAGGAGGGAAGAACAGGGAGTGTTCTGGGCCTGGATGGATATGTGTGTGGGTGTTTTCAAGGGTGTATCTTTGATGGGGAGGGTGTCTGAATGTGTGTTTGTGGATGGGTATGTTGGGAGAGTGCACAGGGGGACTGTGGCAAGGCTGAGGGTGTAGGTGTGTGGACATGGTTTGGGGATGTGCAGGTGTGATGTGTGACTGTGTAATGAGGGTGTGTTCCAGATGGGGAGAGCGTGTGTATGTTAGGGGTGTGACAGAGGTATGTAAGGAGGGCATTTCAAGTGATGGTGCATGTGGGGGTGTTTGCACATGAGTAAACATGGGGTAGAGGGGATGTGAGGGGCTGGAGGGTAGAGGTCTACGTGGTATGCACTGGGGGCATTGCTGGGGAGCAGCAGTGTTTGAGGATGGCTGGAGCTGTGCAGAGCATCTCCTGTGACCTGAGGATGTGCCAGTCATGTCCTGGTACCACTCGGGGCAGGCCATCTGTCCCCTTCACTTCATCTCTTCCCCCTTACCCACAGCAGCACTGACTCCTTGGTGGGTGTATGGCCGAAGAGGGCCTGGACACAGGGTACCCTGGGTGAAAGATGGGGCCGAGGCTCCAAGGCTCCTGCTGTACTTTTCCTCTTCTTGAGCAGGAGCTAGAGGGTGCCTCAGGAATACAGGAGGGACATGGGAGGAGGGCTGTTGGGCTGAGGGCTCCCTGTCTGGCTGCCATCTCTTCTTCCTGCTGCCCTATTCACAAACCTGGGGTGCTTAACTCCCTCTGTGAATCAACATGAAGTCACTGCTGGCAACCTAGAGCCTGCAAGACATCTGGCCCTGATGGAGGGAAGAGGGAAAGGTGTCTGGAACCCAAACTTTCTGCATTATCCCCACCCCCAACCTCTCTCACATACACCCGTGCATTCATGTACACATACACGTACATAGCATCCCTTGAGCTGTCCTCACCTGACCTACTGAACTCTGAGGTGGTCCGGGTCCCCCAGAGATGGCTGGGTAGCTGGTTTTGGCAGCCTTTACCTGTGAGGTGTGAAGTTGGGGGCTAGGGTGGCAGGTGAGTGGGGGGATGGTCCTTGGAGCTGGCTGGGGCTGGGCTTACCAGCTCCACCTCCTGCAGGCTCTGAAGCGGAAGCCAGATTTGTTCCTGTGTGAACGATTGGATGTCAAAGCTGTGTTCCAGTGTGGTAAGTGGGGCGAGACGGACGGGTGGGCCTGGGGCTCCCCTAGGAGGATCCTTAAACTGATCTGCTTCTGCCTGTCCCACAGCTGTGCTGGCCCTCAAGTTCCCTGAGGCACCTACTGTCAAGGCCTCCTGTGGCTTCTTTGTGAGTCCCATGCTGAACCCTGACCCACTGCCACCCCAATGCCCTGCCTGCCCAGGACTCCAGACAGTAGGGCTGGGGTGTACAGGTCTTGTCCTCAGGGAGAGCTGGGAAGGAGCTGGGCTGATGGGCCTCTCCATCCTCTGCAGACAGAGCTGCTGCCTCGGTGTGGGGAAGTAGAGTCTGTGGGAAAGGTGGTACAGGAAGACGGTCGTATGCTGCTCATAGCAGTGCTGGAGGTGAGATGGAGCAAAGGGGGGTTTGATGGGAGTGAGGGCCCCACACTGCTGAGGCAGCTGGCCTTCTGGGAGGCTTGAGCCTTTGGTTCCCTAAGCTCTCAGATTCTGTTTCTTTTTCAATTAAATGGCTGAAAGTTGTTAGGATTGCTGTGGGGATCAACTGGCTCTCAAAAAGCGCTCACCGTGATGTGGTTTGGCTTAGGAACTGTCCAGAGGGCCTGGGGCAGTTAGGCATTCTTGCTGCAGAAGGGGCAACACCCTGGTGTGCTGAGAACCCCTCTCCCTCAGGCCATTGGGGGCCAGGCCTCCCGCAGCCTCATGGACTGCTTTGCCGACATCCTGTTCGCCCTGAACAAGCACTGCTTCAGCCTCCTGAGCATGTGGATCAAGGAGGCCCTGCAGCCACCTGGTTTTCCCTCTGCCCGCCTCAGCCCTGAACAGAAGGATACCTTCAGCCAGCAGATCCTTCGGTGAGCAGAGCTGGGGTGGGCCTGGGCTCAGGCAGAGAGGGGGCAGTGGTGGTGGCTGGTGCTAACCTGCTCTCCCTTTTCTCCTTCAGCGAGCGAGTGAACAAGAGGCGGGTGAAGGAGATGGTGAAGGAGTTCACACTGCTGTGCCGGGGTCTCCATGGCACAGATTACACAGCTGACTACTGAGGGGTGCCCCCATCCCACCCACCCCTTCTCTTCACCCTTCCCTATCCCCAAAGAGTAAACCTGGACCCTCACTGCTGTCTCTGCCTCCTTTCTGCTGCCACCACCACCTAACTGAAAGCCTGGGTCCAGAAGGCCTGGGGGAAGGATGAGAGGATGCTTGGACCAGGCCTGAGAGGGAATAGTAGGAACACCCTCTAGCTCCCAGGTTGGAAGAGATATTGCTGTAGCCAAGACACCTAGGCTGGAGCCCTTCAGAATACTGCCATTGCCCTTGGGGTGGGGTGGTTGCACTAGTGTCATCAACCCCGCCATCCCCATTAAATTAGTCCCAACATGCATGTATGCATACATTTATTTAATCAACAGCGCTGATTACTAGGCCCCTAGCTCTGTCCTGCATTATTCTGCCCTGAACAAAGGTTGATCTAGTCCATAGCTACCATGCCAACCTGGGAGAATGGTAAGGAAGTGAGGGAAGGCTTCATGGAGAAAGCTTTTGACAGGAATAGCAGGCTTCCTAGGTACAGGACTTGAGGCTTTGGGCTGCAAGTGGGGTAGGGCTGGGTCCATTTGGTAGTGAAGAAATGGAGTGGGGTTTTGACTTCCAGGAGGGGTGTCTGGTGTGGAGTTAAATACAGCATCGAACTTGCATATGGTTGAGGAGGGCTATTGAAAGGGACTGCGTGTGTGTGGGGAGGGGGGGTGGGTGGGTGACAGGGAGGTGAGGGAGAGAAGATCTCAGCCGCAGAGGAGAAAAGAGGAAAGTAGGACCTAGTGTCCATATGTTCACTGCTCCCCGCTTACACAGGACCTCCAGCACAGGATGGTCAGGGATCAGTCAGCACCAGGGACAGCTCCTGACCTGCTCTTGCTTTTTTCCCTTAGCAGTGTGGCCTCCCTTTCTGTCTCCTCAGCTATAGTTTCACCTAGGCTGCCTCTCAGGTACCCCAGGCTTCTCCTCAGTAAGATCTGAAGAGCAGGACTGAGTTCTCCCCACTTTTATCCTTGAGCTTTCAATCTCCTTGTGGGTGATGGGGAATTGGTTACTCCCACATTCCTCCCATCCCTTCCCTGTTCAGTAGATCTGGGTTTGATGCTGATTGTGCTACTGAATTCGTGTCTTATTACACAGGCAGTCTCTTTGAACCTCAGTTTCCTTGTCTGACAGAGGTATGTAAAGAGGGCATTTCAAGTGATGGTGCATGTGAGAGTGTTTACACATGAGTAAACATGGGGGGTAGAGGGGATGTGAGGAGCTGGAGGGTAGAGGTCTATGGGGTATGCCCTGGGGGTATTGATGGGAAGCAGCGTGTTTGAGGATGGCTGGGGCTGTGCAAAGCATCTCCTGTGACCTGAGGATGTGCCAGTCATGTCCTTGGTACCATTCGGGATATTTCTTACTCCAAAGACTGTAAACTCTAAAAATGAAGTGCGTAATGTACAGTAAGTGCTCAGTATTTGGCCGATTAAATAGCAAATGCTTTCACTGCATGCGATATCCAAAGAACTACTTTGTAAAGTTTTGTAGATAAATTAATTTGACCCTCACAACAATCTTATTAAGAGGTACTATTGTCACAACTCCCCATTCTTCAGATAAGGAAATGGGCATAGAGACATTCCTAAGATACTCAGCAGCAAGTGACCAAGCACAATATTCAAACCCGAGCTGGTCGGCACCAAGTTTAAAGTTATGCAGTGTAGCCGGACACGGTGGCTCAAGTCTGTAATCTCAGCATTTTGGGAGGCTGAGGTGAGTGGATTGCTTGAGTTTAGGAGTTGGTGACCAGTCTGAGCAACGTGGCAAAAACCTGTCTCTACAAAAAATACAAAACTAAGCTGGATGTGGTGGCGCGCGCCTGTAGCCCCAACTACTCAAGAGGCTGAGGTGGGAGGATGGCTTCAGCCCAGAAAGTAAAGGTTGTGGAGATTGCGCCACTGCACTCCAGTCCGAGCAACATAGCGAGACCTTGTCAAAAATAAAAGAAAGAATGAATGAAAGAATTATGCAGTCATACTGCCCAGAGGATAGCGTGCACGTGAAATGCTTAACAGTGAAGTTGGTGCTCCTGATGGCCGCGGGTGGGCTGAACCGGACTCCCAGCGCCTGAAAGGAGCGCCAGGGGAACTACAATGCCCACAAGGCTCCGCGCCTTCCTCAATGCACTTCCGGCTGGCCTGGGACTCAGGCAGAACATTGGTTCTCTGTGCGGGGCTTGGTGGCGAGGATTGGAGGGCGGGAGCTGTGCTGATTTAGGACTGGCAAAATCGCTATCAGCCCCGCCTCTAAAACCCGGAAGTAACCTCCCCGGTAGTCCCACGTGTAGCGGGGAAACAGGAGTTCGGATGGCTGAAGGGGATGCCCACTGGCCGAAGGCCGACTGTGATTTCCCTACCCCCACAAGGCGATTTTGATCCCCTGAGTGCTGCTCCTGAGTACTCAGACCCCGAAGCTGTCCCAGGAAGGTCCCCGCTGCATCCCACAACCCAAGCTGTGCCTCATGGAGTCGATGTTTAGCAGCCCTGCCGAGGCGGCGCTGCAGCGAGAGGCGGGGGTGCCAGGACTGCTCACTCCTCTCCCGGACCTGGACCGAGTGTACGAGCTGGAGCGAGTCGCTGGATTTATCCGCGACCTGGGGTGTGAACGAGTAAGGACAGACTTAGGGAAGGGTGGCTCGCCTCTGTGGGGATGGGTCTCCCAGAGGATCCGGATCTTGGGGGATTTTGTGAGGGCGAGAGGGTGGGGGAATCAGTCTGTCCGCAGCGCGTTGACCATCCCTCCCTTCCACCTACTACGTGGGGCAGAGTGCACCTCTGGGACCGGGGGCTTTGAAGGTTGAGTGGGAGCTCCTGGAATATTGCTTTAAAGAAGCCCTCGGTGGGAGAGAGGCTGTCCCTGACTCCATGGTTTATGCTTATAGGTTGCCTTGCAGTTCCCTGACCAGCTATTGGGAGATGCTGTGGCTGTGGCTGCACGACTGGAGGAGACGACAGGGTCAAAGATGTTCATTCTGGGGGACACAGCCTACGGCAGGTGTGAACTTGGCCTTAGGTGGGCCAGGCCTGGGGATCCGGGGCTCATGGGGTTTTACATCTATGACAGTGTTTGCCTTCAATGGTGGTGTTTCTCCTTGATGATAATGGTAATGACTCCCCTCCTGATGCTAGCTCCCTTCATTGACAATGTCTTCCTTTAATGAAACCATTTTATCCACTGACCACATTTTCCAGTGATGACAGCAACTCGCTTCCAGAAGAAAACCCGTTTCACTGATGCTATCTCCCCTGCAGCTGCTGCATGGATGTGCTGGGTGCTGAGCAAGCTGGAGCTCAGGCTCTCATACATTTTGGCCCTGCCTGCTTAAGCCCCCCAGCCCGCCCACTGCCCGTCGCCTTCGTCCTTGGTCAACGTTCTGTGGCCTTGGAGCTCTGCGTCAAAGCCTTTGAGGCCCAGAACCCAGACCCCAAAGCGCCTGTGGCGCTGCTGAGTGAGCCGGCCTGTGCCCATGCCCTGGGTAAGGGGTTTTGCCTGTGTATGCACAAAGGGTGGGCCAACTGCTTTCTGCCTTAATTTCCCCATTTCCGTATACATCCATAGAACTCTTGATATGGGCTTGGCCCCAGCCTACTGGGTCATATTTAGTCTCCTGGGGATGAGGGAGCTCCTGCTTTGCCAGGCTCCAACATCAACACTACTTCCTTCTCTTCCAGAGGCTTTGGCTACTCTCCTGCGCCCACGGTACCTGGACCTGCTAGTCTCCAGCCCAGCTTTTCCCCTGCCAGTGGGTTCCCTGAGTCCAGAGCCTAAGCCCCTGGAGCGTTTTGGGCGCTACTTCTCTCTTGCCCCAGGGAGGCGTCTAGAAGAGTATGGTGCCTTCTACGTGGGGGGCTCTGAGGCCAGCCCTGACCCAGACCTTGACCCAGACCTGAGTCGGCTGCTTTTGGGGTGGGCACCAGGTCGACCCTTCTTCTCCTGCTGCCCAGATACAGGGAAGACTCAGGATGAGGGTGCCCGGGCTGGACGGCTAAGGGCACGAAGACGATATCTGGTAGAGAGGGCCAGAGATGCCCACGTTGTAGGGCTGCTGGCAGGCACACTGGGTGTAGCTCAACACCGTGAGGCACTGGCCCACTTGCGGAACCTGACTCAGGCTGCCGGCAAGCGTAGCTATGTGTTGGCCCTGGGGCGGCCCACCCCCGCCAAGCTTGCCAACTTCCCTGAGGTGGATGTCTTTGTGCTATTAGCCTGTCCTCTGGGTGCCCTAGCCCCCCAGCTTTCTGGTAGCTTCTTCCGGCCTATACTGGCACCATGTGAGCTGGAAGCTGCCTGCAACCCTGCCTGGCCACCTCCAGGCCTGGCTCCCCACCTCACACATTATGCAGACTTATTGCCTGGTGAGTAGTGGGGCATTGCCTAAGCTGGAAACCTGGGGCACGGAGTCAGGGGGTGAGTATGGATTTTCTTTCCTCCTCCCTTTCAGGCTCTCCCTTCCACGTGCCTCTCCCACCACCTGAGTCAGAGCTGTGGGAAACCCCAGATGTGTCACTCATTACTGGAGATCTCCGACCCCCACCTGCCTGGAAGTCATCAAATGATTCTGGAAGCTTGGCCCTGACCCCACGGCCCCAGCTGGAACTGGCTGAGAGCAGTCCTGCAGGTAAATGTACAAGTCTCCACTCTCAGCTGAACTCTTTCTCCAGATGCAGTGCACTCAGACTGAGCCCCCTCCCTCTACAGCCTCGTTCCTTAGTTCCCGGAGCTGGCAAGGGCTGGAGCCCCGCCTGGGTCAGACACCAGTGACAGAAGCTGTGAGTGGAAGACGAGGGATTGCCATCGCCTATGAGGATGAGGGAAGCGGCTGATACCGTGTGGGGCCGGAGACATAGATGGACTTATGAATGGCTGCTAGGACCTTTAGTGTTCCCTGCACCAACCTCCCATCCCCCTGCCAAGATCCTTGAAGGACCCTGGAAGGAGGGAGAGCAGGCAGCCTTCACTGAGGATAGGATTCATCTCTGATCTGTCCTGGCACTGGCACAAGCTAAGCATATGCCCAGTAAATGCTTGTTGTTTGGCTGATGGAATAAAGGGCTTAGGGACTTCCCTGAGGCCTCTGGACCCATCTGTCTTCCTGGGGGCAGCCCAGGACCTGTGGCCAATCCCAGTTCCTGGTCTCCAGTTGAGGGTCTGTCCTTGTCAAAAGGCAGGTGCTAGACAGTCTAGACCACGGTTTCTCAAACTCATACCTGACATTTGGGGCCAGATAATTGTGTGTTGTGGGGCCTGTCCGGTGTATGGTAGGGTGCTTAGCAGCATCCCTGGCTTCTGCCCACTAGACATCAGAAGCACTTCCCCAATTGTGACAACTAAAAATATCTCCAGACATTGGCAAATGTTCTCTGTGGGGGCAAAATTGCCCTCAGTTGAGAACCACTGGTCGAGCTGGACCTGCACTGTCCAGTACAGTAGCCACTAAATACATGTGGCTAAACTTAAATTTAAGTTAATTAAGATTAAAAGCTCAGTTTCTCAGTCACATTAGTCATTCAAGTGTTCAGACAGCCACATGAGGGGACAGTGCAGCTACAGAATAATGCCATCATGGCAGAAAGTTCTGTTTGTTGGACAGTGTTAGTCTATACTGACTCTTATTTCTCAGGGAGATCACAGCAACCTGAATAAACCAGATACCTTTTCTCTTTGTTTCTTTTTAATGCATGAAATACTATAGGTCCTGCACAGGTCCTGGGATGTAGATGTTAACTGTATTTAACCAGATTCCTTTCCAGTGTACTTGGAAAGAGAGTTAAATATGCAGTCAGCATACAGTGAAACAGCCCTATCTGGGAGGAGGGAAGTCCCAGGGACAGCTGGATCCCACAGGAGACACCTGACAAGGACTGAGAGTAGGCTTCCCAGAGGGCATAACACCTAAGCTAGATCTTTTGGAGGAAAAAAATAATTGTCAGGAGAAAAAGAGTGAAAAAGACATTTGGGCTTAAACACAGGCATGAACCAACATGGTGGGTACTTCAAGCAAGTGGGGTTGCTGGGCCCTAAGGGTGGAGAGGGGTGAAATGAAAAGACTCGCCTCTTCTTCCCCACATTTGTTGAGAATCCTGTCATGGAGGGATTGTCTAGGGTATTGAAGGTGAACAAAGGAGATGTGGTCCCTACCTTCAGGGAATGCCTAGTCTAATGGTGGAGGTAGAGCTGTAAGCTGACAGGGTAACCCGGACAAAGTGGGCATCAATCGTGTTCTACAAATATGTACTGAGGACACACACTCTGTGCCAGGTACTGGAAATACACCAGTGAGTGACACAAAAGACATGGTGCTTACATTCTTCCAGGGGGAGATGGACAAATAAAAGACTTGGTATGCCAAATGGTGATCAGTAAGTACCGTGAGAAATGTAAAGCTGGGAAGCAGAGGAGCGTTTAAGGGGGGTGGAATATTACACAGAATGGTCAGAGAAGGCCTTTTCAAGAAAGTGAGCAAAAACTGAAAGGAAGTTACAGGATGAGCCGCATGGATAGTTAGGAGAAGCAGAGGGAGCAAGTGCAAGGGCAGTGACGTGGGAATATGGCTGGGACGTTCAAGCAAATAGCAAGGAGGGCAGTGCAGGCAAAAGAGAGAGTGGCGGAGTATTAGAAGGTGAAGTCAGCTGAGGGGCGTGGGGAGCCTAGCAGGCCATTGTGAGGACTTTGGCTTTTCTCCTGAATGAAATGGGAGCTATCAGGGCATTAAGACAGGGGAGTGACATCTTACTGAAGCTTAATAAGCATCATCAGGACATCGTGGGAGCCCAGCAAACGCGCTTCCCTGCCACTGGGTTAGGGAAGGCTTGACGGAAGAACGATTTCGGAGGACGGCAGGTGTTAGCCAGGCAGCGGAACCACAGCCAACAGGCGCGCTGGGCGGAGAGACGCTTTGAGCAAGGTGAGGCAGAGGGCACGCGCGGCGCCACCCGCCACTGGCTAGGACGCACGACGGCTAGAGAGGACGCCTTAGGGGCCCACGAGCAGGCTAGAGAATAAAACAGGGCTGGCAGGGCGAGGTGGAGAGACTCGAAAAGGACCGGCCAGATGTCGAAGTTCCTAGTAAGGAGGGCGCCCGAGCCTCCGCCGAGACGCGTGACTACAATTACCACAATCCCCAGCGCCTGCGGTTCCGGCGTCGCCTTGTTTTAGACGGGCGGCGGCGCTGCGCGGGGACCGGCGTGGGGTCACGTGGCGCCGGCGCGTCACGTGGGGGAGTCAGGTGACGCTGCGGGGCGGGCGGACAGACTGCGGGGCGGACGGTGGACGCTGGGACGCGTTTGTAACTCCGGCCCCACGGTTCCGACCCCCGCCGCCGTCGCCGCCATGACGGGGCTAGCGCTGCTCTACTCCGGGGTCTTCGTGGCCTTCTGGGCCTGCGCGCTGGCCGTGGGTGAGGCCGGGTCCTGGCGGGCGGGGGCAGCATCGCGGCCGAGCTGGCCGGGCCAGAACCCACCGGGGAAGTGGCCTGCGGGGAATACTGGCCCCCCGCGCGCTCTGCACCCCGGGCTTTTTGGACTGGCGCCTGCGAGGGCCTCTGACCCCGACAGAGGAGACCCGGATCTCTAGCTACTTGAGGAGGGGCGCGGGTGCGGGCGGGTAGGGGCCGCGAGGGCAGCACTCTCCCTTCCTGCCACTATCGCTGTCTCCCCCCGCCCCCACGTCTCACTGCCGTCCCCCTTTTCTTGCTCTGACCGGCCTGCTTGGTCACAAGCCGGCTGCTCCGGTTCCTCTTTTCCCGGTCGCTTTGCCCTCCCCCACTCACAGCTTGTTGGGTAAACAGCGGAACGGACTGGACCGGCGGGATCTGGCGGGGCCTGGCTGGAGCGCTTGCTCCCTCGGTCCCGCCTCGGATTCAGGCTTGCGGGTGGCGCTCCTGCCTGCACAGGTGCTTGGTCTGGGAGGTGGTTTTAGCAAGGGAGTGGCAGAAAATGGAGGCCTAAGCACAGGAATCTGTCTAAATAGCTGTATTGTCACCTGAGGGCAGCCTGAGGACGCCCCCTCAGGCAACCTGAGGACGCCCCTTCAGGGAGGTGGTCCTTCAGCTCGGCGCGGCCCTTCAGTTCGGCAGCTACTTTAGGTTGAGGAACTTATCTCTACAGAGCATCCCGTAACCCCCTTTTTTTTCCTCATTGCTGCAGGAATCTGCTACACCATTTTTGATTTGGGCTTCCGCTTTGATGTGGCATGGTAAGGGAGGGCAGGGGCAGGATTCCCCTTGAAGCTTCTTCCCTGCAGCCTCTCCTCTTTTCTCTGGTCTGAGTCCCTCTCGAGCCACACCACCGCCTGCCTGGGACATGGACCTTTGGGAAATATGCAGTCAGTTGTTACATGCAGAAGTGGTGGGGGGGTTGAAGGGGGGTTGGGGGGCCAAGATTTTGTGCTCTACTTCCCTGCTAGGGCTGAATTGCTTTCTTCTCTTGCCTCCACAACAGGTTCCTGACGGAGACTTCGCCCTTCATGTGGTCCAACCTGGGCATTGGCCTAGCTATCTCCCTGTCTGTGGTTGGGGCAGCCTGGTGAGTACTGGTGTGGTGGGACTGGGGGCAGGGGCTGAGTCATGGCAGGTGGTGTCACTGGGGTCTTAGTCATGCTGAGGGCAGTGACAGCTTGGGCTCTGCTCATCAGTTTTTTATCCTTCCACCAGGGGTATCTATATTACTGGCTCTTCCATCATTGGTGGAGGAGTGAAGGCCCCCAGGATCAAGACCAAGAACCTGGTCAGGTAAGTGTCAGGGCCCTCGGACTTTTGTCAGAACTAGCTGTGTTGGCGCTGCCTGTGTGTGTGATCTGACATACTGTTTCTGACAAGCCGCCTTGTGGATGGGATGTTAGCGGCGAAAGGTTACTGGGGACTTACTGGGCAGGAAGGATGGTTTCTTTCTCATTTCTTTCTCCTTTCCACTCCTTACTCCTAACCTCTACCACTACCAGCATCATCTTCTGTGAGGCTGTGGCCATCTACGGCATCATCATGGCAATTGTCATTAGCAACATGGCTGAGGTACGGAAGGCCAGGGTGGTGGCGGGAATCCATTCCGGTGTGTTCTACACATTGCTTAGAGATTGGATGGGGTGCATCAGGGTGGTTTCTGATTACTTTTCTTCTTCCCTCAGCCTTTCAGTGCGACGGACCCCAAGGCCATTGGCCATCGGAACTACCATGCAGGTGGGTGGATGGGTGTATGAATGCAAAATGCTGGGATTTCATGCCTGCTTCTACTCTCTCCCCTCCCAGCTTAGACCCCCATTTTGATATTCTCTCACCTGCTTTTTCTGCTTTGCAGAGTGGGGATGGGGATTGGCCCAATTGGCCCATATCTCCCCCATTCCTGGCTTAGCCTCACTGCACCCCTCTCTATCCTCCCAGGCTACTCCATGTTTGGGGCTGGCCTCACCGTAGGCCTGTCTAACCTCTTCTGTGGAGTCTGCGTGGGCATCGTGGGCAGTGGGGCTGCCCTGGCCGATGCTCAGAACCCCAGCCTCTTTGTAAAGATTCTCATCGTGGAGATCTTTGGCAGTGCCATTGGCCTCTTTGGGGTCATCGTCGCAATTCTTCAGGTGATGAATCCCCTTGGGGAGCCTCTGTGTCCTTGTCCCCAACCTAGCCTTACCCTCCTTCTGGAGAAGCTGAAGTGCTCTCCTTCTCTACCTATAACTATAGATTCCCCCAAACAGCTTCCACCTCCTCATTTCCATCTTCTGGTTTTCTCCTGCAGGGGCTATTTTTGTCTCTGATTTGGTATCACTGACAACAGCCCTGTTTTGTTTTTCCCCCTTTCTAATGCTTTGTATCTGTGTAGCTCTCACTTAGTCTCTCCCTCTTTCTGTTCTCTCATTTTATCTGCCATGCTCTTCGTGCCTCCAGTCTGTGTTCGTGATCTAGACTAGGATGGAATTTTGTCTGTCTATATCAGTCTATCATGGTGTGTTTGACTGCCTCTCGGAGCTATGTGTATTTCTCTGTGACATGCCTGTCAGGACAGCATTGTCTAAATTGTGTGTGTCTAGTCTGTCTGACAGTGTGTGAGTTTGTGACTAAGGATCAGCCTGAGGGTCTGAGTGTGACTGTGGGTGCTTGACTGGGTTGACTCTTAGTGACTAGCTTTATCCATATGCCTCCTCTCTCCATCTGTCCCACAGCGTAACTCTGTGGTTGTCTGTCCCTGTCTGTCTGCCTTGTCTGTCACAGTGTGTCCATCCTGGTTAGTCATAAATCTCTTGTGGTCTGTCCATCCAACCATGTGCTAGGTCTCATTTTCTGTCATTTGTCACTGCCTTACGTATTCCTCTGTCCCTGCCTGATTTTTCCTGTTCTTCTTTTGCAGACCTCCAGAGTGAAGATGGGTGACTAGATGATATGTGTGGGTGGGGCCGTGCCTCACTCTTATTTATTGATGGTTTTCCTGGGACAGCTGGAGCTGTGTCCCTTAGCCTTTCAGAGGCTTGGTGGTCAGGGCCCTCCCTGCACTTACCTCTCGCTGCGTGTTGATTTGGAGGCACTGCAGTCCAGGCCGGCTCTCAGTGCCGGGAGCAGGCTGCTGCTGATGACTCTGCAGCTGTACACCTGTGTCCCCCACCTCCACCCTCAACCCATCTTCCTAGTGTTTGTGAAATAAACTTGGTATTTGTCTGGGTCAGTGCAGCTTCTGTTGCCCTCTTGCGCCACCGTTCACAGAGGAAGGGTAAAAAGGCCTTTACAAGCCTCATGCCAATCCCTTGTCAGCTTTCTGACTGCACACTTCTGATCTGCACAGAGCTTGCTCCTAGTTGGGGAGGCAAGGGTGCTGGGTGGAGGACTCTGTGGCCCCCAAACAGACTTGTTTGGGGATGAGGGAGTGTGCAGATATGGGCCCCTGGGTGTGTTTGTGCCTGTGGTCCTTCTAGGCCCGTTTGCTCAGGGCTCTGACCACCATGCCCCAATTGTCTAACAACATCTACTTACCTGGCTGTACTTTCGGGGACCATCATCTCCGTCCCTGTGAGGCCTGGAGCCCAGGCAGTGGTCTCTGCCTTCAGTGGTGGTCCTGTCCCAGTAGCAGCCCCTCCCAGAAACCTGTACTCTGATCCTTGTTCCTAGGGCCCCCAGCTCCTCCCACCCCTGTCCAATATCTTTTTCTCCTTCCGTGACCCTGTTTCCTGTTACCCTAGTACCCCCAGCCACCTCCAGCCCACGCCTTTAAGGGTCCTGCCCCCTCTCTGCTGGCCGACCTTGAATCTTGGTCCAATTAGAGTTGACAAATCCCTAACCCCCCAGCCTGAGTCTACCCAACCTCCAGGTCCCCTTCCTAGGGAGTTCGCGCTCCAATCCAATCCCCACTCCCCGCTAAAGAACTCGACAGTCTGCACCCGCTCGCCGGTCCGATCTCTAAGCCCACCCTTTGGACCAGCCTGACCCATTTCCTCCTCCGCTCCGGGGTCCGTGCCTCCTGGGCGCCCGGGCTCCGCCGCCGGCAGGGCGGGCTCGTAGCGGCGCGCGGCTGGTGCGGGCGTGCTGGAGGCGGGGGCCGCGGGGGCGCGCGCGCGGGCGCGCGGGCCGGGCCTGCCCCTCCGAGGCGCCGTAGCGCGGGAGGGAGGCGGCGGTGCTGTGTTCTGTGGGTCCGCCGGTCCGTGGGTCTGCCCGGCCGCCCGGCCCCGCCCTGCCCCCCGGGGCGGCTCGGCTCCATGGCCCGCGGCGGCGGCGGCGGCGGCGGCGGGAGGCGACCCGGGGGCCGCGGTGGCCGCTGACCGGGCGGCGGGAGGCGGCGGGGCCGGGCCATGGGGGACGGAACCGTCAGCAGCCGCCGGAGCCGGGAGCCCTGCCCAAGCCGGAGCGGCGTCCCCTGCTGAGCCCCGAGCGCCGGGTGAGAGAAGGGCGCGCGCGGCCCCCACCCAGGGCCCCGAGATTCCAGACCCAGCCCCGCGAGGGGCACCCCGGGCGCGGCCCCGAGATCCCAACCCAGGAGCCGGTGAGAGAGGCGCCGGCGGCCAGACCCTGGCCTGGCTGCCCCCACCCCGCCCCCACCCTGGCGCCCCTCCTGGGTTCCTCCGCCCGCGTCCAGCCGGCCTCCCTCATTGTCCTCGCTCGCCCCGGCCTCGTGGCGCGGGGAGGCGTTCCATACACGTTTCCCCTTGGCCTTTGCCTCGTCCCCTGCCCTCCACCCACTCCCCCTGCCCGCAGGCTGCATACCTACCCGGTCTGTGCGGCCTGCCCCTCCCCGGGTGCCACGTGTTCAGCCTGCCAGCCCCGCCCAAACGCACCCCTCAGCCTGGCCACCAGCCTGACCCAGAACCCCTGCGCTGGAGGGAGAGTAGGAATGTCTGCACGTGGGTCTGGATGTGAGCAGCCTGGGAGCCTGGATGTATGGCTGTGGAAGTCCAGGAGCAGTGGCTTTGTTTGTGAGTGTGGGACTTCGTGTGTTACTGTCACCCGGGTGTGTCTGTGACTGTAGTTCTCTGTGTGTCTGAGTGTGGGTGACTAGCTGGGGCCAGGGTGTCCCTGTGATTCTGTGTGCCTGTGAGACTCGCCCTGCTCCCTGAAGCACTGCCAGAAGTGGCTGCTGCTCTCTTGGAACCACAGCTGGAGCCGTCGCCCAGGCAAGACCCCTTCCTGCCATGCCCAGTGCTGTGCCCGTCTCCAGGCCCAAGCATCCCGTTCCGGGAATCAGAACCAGCTGTGCTGGACAGGGCCCAGAGCCTTGGTCCCAGTCCCAAGGGGCTGGCTTTGAGGTCTTAAGCGAGGGGTGTCCCCTGCCCCGCCCCATATTTTGACGTTTTGCTCCAGTGGGAAGGGATTCTGTAAACATCCAGTCTGTATTTGGGCCTCCCGGATGCTGAGGGCAACTTCCCAGCCTGGTCCCAGTTGGCTTGGCCTGGGATCTGAATGACCAAACCACTTCCCACCATGGCTCCTGGAAGGACTAAATGCAGTCATGAGTATAAGGTGCTCCTCCATGGTACGTGCACAGTATTCCGTCTCTTCCCTCTTCCCAAAGCCATGAGTTCTGGGTTAAGGATGCTGCCCTGTGGGGTGTCTGTTCTCAGAGGCACCGGGGCACACGGGGGTCTATAGGTAAACATGTTTCCATGCTTAGGTACAAACCAGTGTGGTCAGAGTTCACATGTCTGTGTTCCTGGGAATGCGTGAGTGTGTGTGTAGAGTTGTGCAATTAGGGTGAGTGCCTGAGTGTGTGTGTCAGTGAGGTGGAGGAAGGTAATTGTATGTGGCTTAGTAGTGGGGTATGCTTGAGGATGTGAGTATTGAGTTGCCGGGAACTGTGCCTGGGTGTCTGCAGGTAAGTCCGTGAGTCTGTGAGCGGGAAAGGGTATGAGCAGGTCAGTGTGAGGTGTGGCCCGCGACTGTGGGCAGCTGGGTGGGAAGTAGGTGGGCAGCCTTGCTTGTCCTGCCCTGACCTGCTGGATCTGTTTCCCTCCCACCTTGCTCAGGCCGGCAGCCGGATGCCCGGGCCCACTGGGCGGGCCAGCGGCCGCCTGCGGGATGAGCAGACTGCTGGGGGGGACGCTGGAGCGCGTCTGCAAGGCTGTGCTCCTTCTCTGCCTGCTGCACTTCCTCGTGGCCGTCATCCTCTACTTTGACGTCTACGCCCAGCACCTGGCCTTCTTCAGCCGCTTCAGTGCCCGAGGACCTGCCCGTGCTCTCCACCCAGCTGCCAGCAGCAGCAGCAGCAGCAACTGCTCCCGGCCCAACGCCACCGCCTCTAGCTCCGGGCTCCCTGAGGTCCCCAGTGCCCGGCCCGGTCCCACGGCTCCTATGCTGCCACCCTGTCCTGACTCGCCACCTGGTCTTGGTGAGCCTGGAGGGTAGGGCCTACCTGTGGGGAAACAGTGTTTTATTGATTTGACTAGAGAAATGGCATCCGGACCCATGGGGGTGCCAAGAGTCCAGGTCTGTTGTAAGAGGGCTATTCTTGGGGTTCCCTAGCCCACCCCCAGGCTGAGGGTGGGGGCTGGTATCTGTGGATTCTGGCCTGATTCCTGACACTGTCCTGCCTGCAGTGGGCAGACTGCTGATCGAGTTCACCTCACCCATGCCCCTGGAGCGGGTGCAGAGGGAGAACCCAGGCGTGCTCATGGGTGGCCGATACACACCGCCCGACTGCACCCCAGCCCAGACGGTGGCGGTCATCATCCCCTTTAGACACCGGGAACACCACCTGCGCTACTGGCTCCACTATCTACACCCCATCTTGAGGCGGCAGCGGCTGCGCTACGGTGTCTATGTCATCAACCAGGTGCCCATGTGGGGGCCCATGTGCCTGTTGGTGTATATGTGGGTTGGGGCATTTGTGGGTCCTTGTCTGCCCATGGCCATGTGGATATGTGGATGTACCTGGGCATGGGTAGTCTGTGTTTGTCAGTGTGCACAGGAATGTGTACACACAGTGTGTGCATGTGAATGTTGGCATGCACACTGGCAGGGGTGTGTATGGTCTCAGAAGGGGTTGAGCCCCACTCTCTAGCCTTGGCAGGCCTCACCCCATGGTGGTGCAGGCCTAGGGTATGCTGTAGGAGGAGGTGTTGAGGGCCCTGAGGAGAGGGAGTTAGACCCTGAAAGAAAGGTGAAGCCTGCAGAACCCTTTGGGGTAGGTGCCAGCCACAGCTGAGGCCAGGGCACTCAGCTCAGCATCTTAAGGCTTTTGGTGGGCCTGGCTAGGACTGGCCACTGGGTCCCAGAAGGGACTTCTGATGCAGGTCGCCCCCACCCCCCAACCACAGAGACCTCCTAGTCTTGGACTTGGGTCCCTCCTGTATGATGGGGTGCAAGTGGAGGTGGAGCAGGGGGCCGTGGGAGCACAGAGGGCCCTGGCCCAGCCCTGGGGTTGGGAAGCAGTTGCTGAGATGGGTCTTGAGAGATGAACAGGCATCAGGGTCTAGAGAAGCCAGTATTCTAGGCAGAGGGACCTGGAGGATGCAGGCCCAGTGAGAGAACTGGCCTTGTGTTCACCATTTATTGGCTGAGGTGTGGACTGTATGTCCAGCATGTGGGCTGGGTAGCAAAGATGAGGCTGGAGGAGTTGGAGGTCAAACTGAGAAGTGTCTTGGGAGGCATGCTGGCAGTAAGTCCAGCGCAAAGGTGGCAGGGCACTATGTAAGGTTGTAAGGGGAGAGTGACTTGTGTGTTTGCCTTGTAGAAAGGTTGCTCTGGTTGCATATGGAGCATGGATGGAAAGGGGAGATTAGAGGCAGGGTGGCCCGTCTGGAAGAGAGGACAATGCCTAGGAGAGAGGCGGTGACCCTGCGGATGAGTGGGGCGGGAGTCTCGGGGAAGAAGTGGGGATGTTGCGCAAGTAGTGGAGAGTTAGAAAAGAGCGACGTCAGGACAGCGCAAGGGTTTCCGCCTCAGCTGTTGGCTGTGGGGATGGCTGTGCCTGTGAGTGAGATGGGGACACAGGAGCTGGGCCAGTTCTGGGGGAGTGTGACTCTGAATCCTTTCTTGCGTGTGATGAGTTTGAGTGCCTGTGGGAAGTACATGTTTAGCAGGCAGTTAGACAAATGAGTCTGGACCCAGAAGGGAGGTCTGCAGTGGAGAGAGGGATCTGGGAGCACCAGGATGTAGACGGTCTGGTCCCTAAAACCAACAACGTCTGACCTGCCAGGTAGCAAGGGGCATGAGAGGAGGAAGCCAGCACTTCAGGGATGGAGGGAGAAAGAGGCCACTACAGAGGCTGAGAGGCTTGGCCAGAAGGGCCGGAGGAGACCTAGGGGAGTGTGGGATCCCGGAAACCCAGCAGTCAGTGTCAGGAAGGAGACATGGCAGCTGCATGGGCACTGTGGGGGTGTGAGGAGGGATGTGGACCAAAACTCGTCCAGTGGATTTAGCAACAAGGTGGGCCCAGCGAGAGCCATTTCAGGGGCATGGTGGGGGCGGAAGCAGATTGCAGTGGGTTGAAGAAGGAATCGGATTTGACGAAATGGAAGTAACCAATTAGAGACAACTCTTTAAAAAAAAAATTCCTGCTGAGAAGGGAAGGCAAAAGGTAGGATGGTGGCTGGAGGGAGGTTTGTTTTTTCAGATGGGAGAGGATTGAGCATGTTTATGAGCCATGTGGGAGAGACACAGGGCTCCTGGCTGGTGAGAGGTCAGGAGGAGTGCTGATGAGCTGGGAGGAAAGTGACGGTCTCTCCAAGGGTGGGGAAAGAGGAGGTGCAGGAGAGGGAGGGAAGAGAGCCGGCGGGGTTGGGCAGGTCAGGGTTCCAGAGGGGAGCAGCTCCCACCTCTTCCGGCAGTGGCTTTGCTGGTGGAGAGGAGGGCCTTTCTCTCCACTCATTCCAGAAAGGCCACTCACCGGCCCCTCTCCAGGAACCTTTCTGGCTCTAGCCTGGAGGCTGTGGGTTGGGGCAGGGGCTCAGGGGTCAGCTCCTCCCATTGAATGCTCCCTGCTAGTCCAGAGTTTGGTGCTTAGGCCTGCATGGCCAGGACTCCTGCAGCCCCAATTCTCAGGGGACCCCAGACTCACTGGGCTGTGACTGCTTGTAGGCCCTCTGCTTGTCATTTTGTTGGAGAGAGAAGTGAATCTAGCCCAGACGTGTCCTGGTCTCAGAGGCTGCCCAGGCAGCTGGATGCAGCTCCAGGGAGCCTGAGGCTCCTGGTGCAGTCCCCATGGCTCCTGCATCTTAGACACTGGTCATTTGGGGCATTCGTTGTTTGTCTCACTGCATGACTCTATACACAGCAGGAGTGGGACCAGGGCTGGCCATCTCCAGAATCCCCACTAGCACAAAGGAGAGAGAGCCACAGGGCGTGTTTGAATGAGCGAATGAGATGAGAACTCCACCCATCGTTGTCATTGGGTATTGGCATAAAGGAAGCCCACGGGAAGGAGGGAATAAGTGTACTGGGGTGGGGAAGTTTGGTCAGGGGAGCCGCTCCAGCCCTGAGTGTGACAAGCACAGGTACTGCTAACCCCAAGGCCTGGAGGCAAGGAAGAGTCTGGCATGTTCTGGGGCTGCTGAGGGATGTTGTGTGGCTGGGCCTCAGGATATGAGGGCAGTGGCCAGAGAGGAGGTTGGAGCCACATATGAAAGGCCTTTGCAGGCCAGATCCCGGTCGAGAAGCTGGACTAGATCTTGAGAGTCTGGAGGAGCCAGGCAGCGAGGGGGCTGGTAAATCCCCAGAGACTGCTCTGGAGAGTGGCAAAGGGCAGGTGCTTGCTGGTCACAGGCCCAGAGCTGACCTGCTCCTCCCCTCACCCAGCATGGTGAGGACACCTTCAACCGGGCCAAGCTGCTCAACGTGGGCTTCCTAGAGGCGCTGAAGGAGGATGCCACCTATGACTGCTTCATCTTCAGCGATGTGGACCTGGTCCCCATGGATGACCGCAACCTATACCGCTGCGGCGACCAACCCCGCCACTTTGCCATTGCCATGGACAAGTTTGGCTTCCGGTGAGGGCTGTCTTCTCAACTAGACCCAGCCCTCCTGCCGCCACCAGACACAGACCCACTTCCAGCCCCAGGGCCCCGCTTGCTCCTGGCCCCAGCCCAGACCCCACTGGCGAGGCTGGATCCTCCCTGGACCCCATTGGACATTCCCCCCAACCCAGTCTCTGGTTCTTCCCCTGGAGTCTCCTTGGGACCCTTACTGACACCTGACTTCCCATGCCACAGGCTGCCCTATGCTGGCTACTTTGGAGGTGTGTCAGGCCTGAGTAAGGCTCAGTTTCTGAGAATCAATGGCTTCCCCAACGAGTACTGGGGCTGGGGTGGCGAGGATGATGACATCTTCAACCGGTGAGTAAGCACGGGGTGGGGAATAGGCTGGGTGGGTGGGGGGTGAGGTACAGACTGGGTGGGGTTCCTTGCCCTTCCTGGGGTCTGTTCCAGTCTGTCCATCCCTATCCTCAGGATCTCCCTCACTGGGATGAAGATCTCTCGCCCAGACATCCGAATCGGCCGCTACCGCATGATCAAGCACGACCGTGACAAGCATAACGAACCCAACCCTCAGAGGTGACCCCAGCACCCCTCACCCTTACTTCCCAGAGGTGACCCCAGCACCCTCACCCCTTACTCCCCAGAGGTAACCCCAGCACCCTCACCCCTTACTCCCCAGAGGCAACTTCCCAATATCCCCAGCTCTTAACCCCAAGTTGCCCAATGCCTGACCCCCCAGTGGGGGATCTCCAAGCATCCTTGACTCCAAAGAGGTGACTCCCAGTGCCACTGATTCCCTGAGGTGATCCAAGGCCCTTGAGTCCTAGAGGTGACTGCTGGTACCCCTGATTGTTGTCCCCCACCCCCAGCCCAGCCTCAGCCCAATATCACTTACCCCTGGCCCGATTCCTAGAGGTGACTAGAATTTAATGTCAAGGCCTAAATAGTAATTGAGTAGATTGCATTCCTGTTGGTGCCCTCGCAGACCTCACTTGTGCACCTGTGGGATCCCTGCTGGGACAGATAGGACAAGAGCCAGTGGGTGCTGGGCACAGCTCCTGTGGACCCGACAAAGGGGACCTGAGCAGGATGGGAAGGGGGTGTGGAAACACAATGCCCACCCCTCTGAAATTGAAGGAGGTGGGTGTATCTCTTAGGAGGTAGCCACATTTGATATCAGGCTGGCTGGGAGAAGGGCCTAAAGGGTGTGTGAAATGTAAACAAAGGCTTCCTGGGCTTCTTGAGGCTGCTCTGTGACTTGTGCTAAACTTTCTGGGGATGGGAGACCCAGAGTAGTCATACCCAATCTGTGCTTTTCCTTACAAAGTTCATTCTAGGCAGGGAAATAGTTATGGAAACAGGCAGTTATAGCACAAGGTGATCAAGGCAAGGTGTTCTCTTGGCAGAAGAGGGATTGGTGATGGAAGGCTTCCTGGAGGAGGCGATGGTAAACTGGAGTTTGAAATAGTTACTCATTTAACAAAGATTTGCCTCACGCCTACCTTGGGCACAGTGTTACATTCCCCAGGCTAATAGAGGAAACCAGCCTGGATAAGGGGAATCATATCCGGAAGAGTCTGGAATGTGAACGTGTATGATACATGCCGAGAGTCTGAAGCTATTTGGTTTTAAGATCTCTGAAGGCTGATAGTGACAGTGGGGCGGAGGGAAAGTCAGGTCTGGATGTTAGGGGTTTTTCTTCTGTTGCCCTTTCACCATGTAAGTGTCAGGGGTCTTGAATACCAGATGGGAGTTTAACTTTTGTCCCAGAGGACTGGGGAGTCATGGAAGAACCTGAAGCAGGGAGAGGCGGGGCGGGGTTTGTGTTTGGAAGGCACACTGTTTGAGCTTTAGCAAGGCGAAAGCCTGGCATAGCCGCTGGGTGGAGCAGGAGAGATAGTCAGCCCGGCCTGAAGGAATCTAAGGAGTCCAAGGGAGCATGGTGGGACAGGGTCTGGGGAATGGAGATGCCGTGTCTCCAGCTTGAGCAGGAGGGTTTTTCTACTCTGAACACGGGGTAGGAGTAGGGGAGGTGGTTTGTAGCCCTGGTGTGGGGTTGGTGCCTCGGAGAAGCATGAGGCACTGGGGAGTGCAGGGAGCTGATGAAAAAGCAGTTCTGATGAAAACTGGTCAGCAGGAAACGGGTAAGAGACCAAGAGAAGAGGGGCTTCAGGGCATCTGGGGGAGGAGTGGAGCTCCACAGTACACACCAGGAGCCTTGGTCCTGTTTCAGGAGTAGCCTGCCTGGGTGCCACCATCAATTACACATGTCTGGCTTGGTTGTAGAGGCGGCAAGATAGCAAGAAGTTTCTGGCTTAAAGAACTCTGTGAATGTTGGGTTCACGGATTGGGTATGACTACTCTGAGTCTCCCACCCCCAGAAAGTTTAGCACAAGTCACAGAGCAGCGTCAGGAAGCTCTTGTTTACATTTCACAAACCCTGTAGGCCCTTCTCCCAGCCAGCCTGATACCAAATTCAGAGTTCACAAACTCTGCGAACTCTCTCTACGTAGTTGCGGTTGCCTAAAATCCGGGAGTTCTGGATGATTCTTTTCCTCACCCTACATATCCAAATCCATCAGCAAGCTGTATCACTGCCACCCCTAAAACATTTGAGTCCATTTGCTTTCCCCCTTTACTACCTTTACCCTAGTTCAACCTCTGGGATACTGCCTGGACTACTGCAGTGGCCTCTAACTGGTTTCCCTGTTTATGGCTTGCCCCCCAAACTGGGTTAAACACTTCTTAGAGCCTTTACACATTTCATTCTGTGAGAATGAAAATATGAACTGCTCACTCTGACTTAGAGCCCTGCCCTTGCACAGTGTGATTGAACCTTCAGGCTAATATTCTGCTTTTCCAGGTGTCCCATTCAGGTTTAGCCACTCAGCTGTGCAAAATCTTCCCAATTTAGGGTCAGCATGTGCTGTGACCTCTGCCTGGAGTGCTCTGTTCCTGCCCTCAGCTCAATGTCACATATGCCCTCTTGTCTCTCTTAGCACTCTGATGTTTTCTCTGTTACCTGCCTCCCCTAGAGAAGCCAACTTGCCCTGAGAGGAAGGACCCCACCTGTCATGGCTATGGCGGTAGCCTTGGTGCTTAGAGCACAGCCTGGCACGTGGTGGTGCTCAATAAATAGCTAGCGAAAGAGTCACTAAAGAATGAGGAACAGAGAAAATGGCACAGGCGTGGGGAGTAAAAATGATGCATCTGGTTGCGCTTGAGATGCCTGTAGGATGCCTGGTCTCAGGCATAGAAAGGTCTGAGCTGACCTCACACTGGCTTGTGCCTGTAATCCCAGCACTTTGGGAGGCCAAGGCAGGCAGATCACTTGAGGTCAGGAGTTCGAGACCAGCCTGGCCAACATAGTGAAACCTTGTCTCTACTAAAAATACAAAAAAAAGACTGGGCACGGTAGCTCATGCCTGTAATCCCTGCACTTTGGGAGGCCAATGTGGGCAGATCACCTGAAGTCAGTAGTTTGAGACCAGTCTGGCCAAAATGGTGAACCCCATCTTTACTAAAAATACCAAAAAAATTAGCTGGGCATGGTGGCGAGCAACTGTAATCCCACCTACTCTGGAGACTGAGGCAGGAGGTTGAGAGGCAACCTCTTGAACCCAGGAGGCAGAGGTTGCAGTGAGCTGAGATCGCACCACTGCACTCCCATCCTAGGCAACAGAGCAAGACTCCATCTCAAAAAACCAAACCAAAACAAAAAGCCGGACCTGGTGGTGTGCACCTGTTGTCTCAGCTACTCAGGAGGCTGAGGCAGGAGAATCGCTTGAACCCAAGAGGCAGAGGTTGCAGTGAGCTGAGATTGCGCCACTGTACTCCAGCATGGGCAACAGAGCAAGACTCTGTCTTTAAAAAAAAAAAAAAAAAAGGCCGGGCGCGGTGGCTCAAGCCTGTAATCCCAGCACTCTGGGAGGCCGAGACGGGCGGATCACGAGGTCAGGAGATCGAGACCATCCTGGCTAACATGGTGAAACCCCGTCTCTACTAAAAAATACAAAAAACTAGCCGGGCGAGGTGGCAGGCGCCTGTAGTCCCAGCTACTCGGGAGGCTGAGGCAGGAGAATGGCGGGAACCCGGGAGGCGGAGCTTGCAGTGAGCTGAGATCCGGCCACTGCACTCCAGTCTGGGCGACAGAGTGAGACTCTGTCTCAAAAAAAAAAAAAAAAAAAAAAGTCTGAGCTGAGAGATTTGTGAGGGTGTCAGACTTCTGTTTTCTGACTGAAGCAGGTGAGATCTCTGTTTTGAGGGCCAATGCAAGAGCAGAAGGGCTCCTGCCAAGTCAACCCTGGAAGGAGCCAGGATGGCTTAAGCTTAGGCCACAGAGATCCCATACTGGGTTTGGTGGTGGTAATTTAAAAATCACTAGATCAGTTGGATGAGGTGGCTCACACCTATAATCCCAGCACTTTGGGAGGTCAAGGTGGGCGGGTCATCTGAGGTTAGGAGTTTGAGACCAGCCTGACCAACATGGTGAAACCCCATCTCTACTAAAAATATAAAAATTAGCTGGGTGCAGTGGCAGGCATCTGTAATCCCAGCTACTCGGAAGGCTGAGGCAGGAGAATTGCTTGAACCTGGGAGGCGGAGGTTGCAGTGAGCTGAGATGGCGCCATTGCACTCTGTCTCAAAAAAAAAAACAACAAAAAAAAAAATCACTATATCAAATTTGAAAAGGAGACTTCATTTCTCCTTTATAAAGGGTTACAACCTGCAGGCTGGCCATCCCACTGGCTAGGAAGCAGAGCCTCCAGCCAAAGCCTTAACAGGCACTTCGAGGGAGGGAGGAGTGAGATAGGGATTTTAGTTGAATGGATTGGTCAATAGGTTATTGGAGGAGCTATGAATATTCATGGAGGGGGTCCTGACATATGCATATTGAACAAACATGCATGTTATATATCATCCATGTTCACTTTGGGGTGGAGACAATATTTAAATGTATTGCAGTTAGGCCCTATACCTCAAAAAGACAAAAGTACTCAAGTGTGCAGCCTCTGTAAACTGGCTAGAACCAGTTCACAGCCGATGGTCTTATCAGGAGAAAGTTACTGAAATCAGTCTCTTGTCCCACCAAAGCTATAGTTATGGCTTGTGGAACAGGGGCGTAGGGGTCAGCATCTGGCAGTGGGTGAGCTGCAAATTTTTTTCTATTATTTTTAGCTTTAATAAATTACCACATTATGCAAATTGTTTTAATATTGGTTATCTCAAGTCCAGTACTTGCTTAGCTGCTACAGAAAAAGAAAATCCTTGCGGCAGTTAGAGCATAGTCTCTTCTTTAAGTGCAGAGGTGCATGACTTAACCCTTGCCTGGCTGGCCTTAGATCCTATTTATAATTAGGTATCTTATTGACACAAAGAATGCATTCTGTCAGTCTTGTGATCTCTGCTTTGACGTTAATCCTGGTCATTTGTTGTGTCTAAACTGCAAAAGGGAGTGGGTATAACAAGGCATGTTTGACGTCCCTTCCCATCATGGCTGGAAACCCTGTTTTTAAGGTTTCTCTGGGGTCCCCTTGGCCCAAAGGGGGTCCATTTAGTTGATTGGGGGGTGTAGGATTTTATTTGTAGTTTACAGTTGTTAGCCCTGATACAGACCATTTCCATCCTATCTAGGTTTACCAAGATTCAAAACACGAAGCTGACCATGAAGCGGGACGGCATTGGGTCAGTGCGGTACCAGGTCTTGGAGGTGTCTCGGCAACCACTCTTCACCAATATCACAGTGGACATTGGGCGGCCCCCGTCGTGGCCCCCTCGGGGCTGACACTAATGGACAGAGGCTCTCGGTGCCGAGGATTGCCTGCCAGAGGACTGACCACAGCCTGGCTGGCAGCTGCTCTGTGGAGGACCTCCAGGACTGAGACTGTGGGCTTTGTTTTCCGAGGGTCTTCAATAGGCCCCCTAGCTATACCCGGAAGTTTCAGAACCCACTTTGGGGGCCTCCTGCCTGGGCAGGCTCTTCACAAGTGTGGCCCTCTTTGGAGTCAACCCTCCTTCCTGACCCCTCCCCCTAGCCCAGCCCCAGTCACTGTCAGGGTCGGGCCAGCCCCTGCACTGCCTCGCGGAGTGGCCTGGGCTAGGTCACTCCACCTCTCTGTGCCTCAGTTTCCCCCCTTGAGTCCCCTAGGGCCTGGAAGGGTGGGAGGTATGTCTAGGGGGCAGTGTCTCTTCCAGGGGGAATTCTCAGCTCTTGGGAACCCCCTTGCTCCCAGGGGAGGGGAAACCTTTTTCATTCAACATTGTAGGGGGCAAGCTTTGGTGCGCCCCCTGCTGAGGAGCTGCCCCAGGAGGGGACCAGAGGGGATGCTGTGTCGCTGCCTGGGATCTTGGGGTTGGCCTTTGCATGGGAGGCAGGTGGGGCTTGGATCAGTAAGTCTGGTTCCCACCTCCCTGTCTGAGAGAGGAGGCAGGAGCCCCAGGGCCGGCTCGTGTTTGTACATTGCACAGAAACTTGTGTGGGTGCTTTAGTAAAAAACGTGAATGGAGCAGCTCCCTTGTCTGGGGGTGGGGGTCGGGTCCCTGAACATGGTTACCCTGAGTGTGTTGTGGTGGAAGGGCACTTGGCCCAACAACAAAACCTGGATCCGGGCCATCCTGGTTCTCGGAACGCTGCCACTCCCTGGGCTTCCATTGGCCTTAAGGGGAAGTTTGTCCTTGCACTGCTTCCGGGCCAGTGGAGGCGACGAAGTAATAAACCCGTGGACCCAGATTTCTCAGGTCTTAACACGTTCCCTGAGGCCTAAAGGTGCCCAGGGCCGAGCCCAAAGTGCTTGGGGTCAGGGCTCGGTGGAGCACTAAGTCTGAACTCCCAGCCTGCAGGCGCCGCCGCCGGACCACACACGGGAGGGGGCGGGGCCTAGAGTCGCGGCGCGGTTTCCCGGGTGATGGCCACGCGGAAGAGGTGGGGCTAGGGCGCTGGTTCCCACTGCCTGGCTTCTGGGCCCGCGGCATACGAGTTGGCCAAAAGCCTGGCAGAAGAGCGCGCCAAGGAATGGCGGTTCTGGACGGGGCAATCCCAGCTGAGGGGACCGGCGGCAGAGCATGGGTGGGGCTTGGGAGAGGGCGGTCCTCATAGAGGGGCGAGGCTTGGTGAGCGTTGCCGGCGGACCCGCGGTACCTCCCGCACTCTGACCTGCGGCTTGTAGGTCCGAGCTGGGGACGGCGGCGCGGGTGGGTCATGCTTCGGCACTCCCCCTCGCTGTGGGAGCTGGTGGAGGAGCACATTCCGCTCCGGGAGCGACCCGAAGTGAAGAGGATTCTGGGGGAGGCGGCGGTGGACCTGAGCCTGGAGCTGCGGGCGGAGGTGGGGAGAGGGAAGGTGGGCCACGCCCCTGGGTGTGATTTCCCACCTCCTGCGGGTCCCTGGCCCTGCCGGGGAACTCCCGAGATCCTATTGGGTCTCACTGTCCTGGCCCTCTCCCCTTTGACTCTGTCCCATCCCTCACTCCCTCAGCCCCCACCATTCCGGTCACTCCCCTCCCCAGTCGCAAGGTATCCCAGCTCTCCTTGCAGGTGGCGATGTTACGGGCACTGCTCCAAGAGGCTCGATCCTCTCAAGCCCCCAGCTCCCGCCCCATCTCTGACCCCTCTTCTCTTCTGGCACCACCGCCTCTCCTAAAGGACCTCTTGCGCCAGGAACTCCGGCAGTTGCTCCAGGGTCTCCACCACAAAGCCATCTATGAGGGCAGGTGGGAGCCTCAGGCCTGGGTCCTTTCCCCAGATACCAGGTGGGCTAGCCCTGCCCCTAACAAAGAGCCAGGGTTGCCTTTTCTGTGGTTTCCAGAAAGGAGCCTCTCATCTTCCTTCCTGTGCACCTTCTGCAGGGACCAGGCCCAAGCTTGGGTCCAGTATAGCCCCAGGGTCCTGCACTTTGCCTTGGAGGAGCCCAGGTGTGATTTGCCAGAACAGGAGATATTCCAGATGAGAGGTGGTAGGCCCAGGTAAGGTGATGGTAGGAGAAAGGGATCTGTCCCTGCTTGGCAGAGGGCCCTAGCCAACTGGTGGGTTGCACCTGGCTCCATGCAGGAGGTTCCAGTCACGGGCTGGGCACTTCCACCACCACTTGTGGTAGAGATCAGCACATGAGGGCTGCCGAAACCCAGAGGAAACACCTGCCTAGCCTGGGGACAGGCAAAGCTTCCTGGAGAAAGTGGTTTGATCTGCGTGTTGTCGTATGAGGAGCAGTTTTCAGGGAGATGAAAGAGAGAAGAGCTTTGTAGGAAAAGGGAAGAAAGTCCAGCAGGCGATTGCTCCTCTGGCCTAGAGAACAGGAGTGAGGGCTGGGTTAGGGATGCAGGGAGAGCTGAAGAGGATGGCTACAAATGGTATTTACAGCTGGGACTGAATGAGATAAAACATTCATAAGTGAATGGCAGCAACTTCTTTTTCTAATCCTCACACAGCCTGAGATGGGCAAAGTCTGCACTTTGCACAAGAAGAAATTAAAGGCCGGGCATAGTGGCTCATGCCTGTAATCCCAGCACTTTGGGAGGCTGAGGCAGGAGGATGGCTTGAGGCCAGGAGTTTGAGATCAGCCTGGGCAACACAGGGAGACCCCATCTTTACAAAAAGTGAAAAAAAAAAATTAGGCGTGGTGGCACATGCCTGGATTCCCAGCTACTTGGGAGGCTGAGGTGGGATAATTGCTTGAGCTCAGGAATTTGGGGCTTCAGTGAGCTATGATTGCACCTGTGCACTCCAACCTGGGTGACAAAGACCCTGTCTCTAAAAAAAAAAAAAAGAAGAAGCCTGGGCAACATAGTGAGACCCCGTTTGTGCAAAAAATTGAACAGGTGTGGTGGTGCACACCTATAGTCCCAGCTACTCAGGAGGCTGATGTGGGAAGAGCACTTGAGCCTGGGATGTCAAGGCTGCAGTGAGCCAAGATGGTGGTACTGCACTCCAGCCTGAGCAACAGAGCACAATCTTGTCTCAAAAAAACAAAAAAACAAAAAGAAAAGAAACTAAAGCTCAGAAGGGATAAGTGCTTTGTCTGAAGTCACACACAATGAAGGGTGGCAGAGCTCATTTGCAAAACTAGGCTCCCAAACTCTTACTCTTTGCACTATATTATATTGTTTTTGTGAGAAAAGAAAGACAGTTGTCTAGGAGAAGTGATATTTGGGTCCTGAAGGCCTGGGGTGAGCAACATGGGGAGAGTAATAGTGTCTTCATTGCCAGCAGCGGTCACAGAGATCTCAGCATCATCAAGGACCAACTGAACGTGTCCAACATTGACCAGGTGGCCAGACATCTGAGGTGAGGCCCAGGGGCACCTGCATGTGTGTAGGCAGGGGTGGAGACAGGGATGGATCTTGGCGTGCTGGGATTGTGAGAGAGGAGGAAGGTAACATACTGGGTGGGGGGACCCATGTGTGTCAGGCTGAGAGGTGGAAAGAGCTGGCTGCTGTAGAGCTAGTGAGGTTGCTTTCAGGAAGCAGCCAAGTACAGATGCCATGGCCGAGCCTGCCTATAATCTCAGCAATTTGGGAGGCTGAGGCAAGAGGATCATTTGGGCCCAGGAGTTCGAAACCAGCTTGGGCAACATGGCAAAACCCCATCTCTATCAAAACATACAAAAATTAGCTGGGCATGGTGGTGCACGCCTGTACCAGCTACTTGGGAGGCTGAGGTGAGAGGGGATTGATGGAGCCCTGGAAGGCAAGGCTACAGTGAGTCATGATGGGTGGCAGAGCAAGACCCTGTTTTAAAAATAAATATAAATATCTTGACTCTGGGGGTAGCCACAGAGGATTTTAAGCAGAGGAAGGGCTGTGATGTGAGGGAAGATGGAGGCAAGTAGAATCACAGTGCAGAAGTGCGGGAGAGAGAAGGATGCCTGCCAGGGTGAGGTAGGTGAGGGGAAGACACTTCCTGCCCAGAAAGAGCCTTGTGGGGGCCAGAAGTCTATGCTGGGGCAGCCCACCAAGAAGCAGAGGGCAGTGTGGGCTGAGGAAGGACAGGTTGGGTGGGGATCCTGCTGAGGCTGGAGGTTGGGGCCATGTGGTGGACTCAGCTGAGCCCTGGTCCTATGTCTTGGGTTCTGGCTGCTGCTCCCTCATGTCCCAGGGGCCTTCTGGAGGAGGAGTGTCACACCTTGGAGAGGGAGATCCCCATCCTGCAGGTGAGCCACAGCCCTGCGCTCTCCCCCAAGCCTCACTGCTGAGCATAGACACTCATGCTTCTCACCTGGGTGAGGCCCATGTACCTGTGTGCATGCATAGGTGCGCGTACAGGCTGTGTGAGTCCTGCATCCGTTTCTCAGGGATACATGCTTGTGTACACCTGCAAAATCCTAGAGGCCCAGGATTCTAATTGAGCCCTTAAGGCCAGGGCCAACCGTTTTAGGTCTTTTGCCTCCTTCCTTTACCTGGGTCTGGGTACAGGCCCTACCATTATCTTGCCAAACTCAGCTCTTCTGCAAGGCTGGTATTCCCTGGGGAACATGGCTGCCCTCATGGTGGATGGGCTGAAGGGGCTACATGGGCATGCCCTAGGGATCTAGGCCTCTGTATCCTGCCTTGCCCCACCCCTACCTTGAGTCTGGGCACTGACAGCTCTCCCTGCCTCTCCCTGCAGCGCTGCCTGGAAGAGGAGTATATGAGGCCTTGCCACCCCTCGGAGGCAGCCCTGGAGCCCACCCTGGCAGGTGAGGACAGAGATCAGGGCCCAGAACACCCAGCCTCCTGCTCCCACCCTGCACTTGTACACACCCTAGAAGAGCTGGGCACTGGCTCAGCCGAATCTCTCCTTCAGAGCTAAAGGAACAGAAGAAGGCCATGGAGCAGGAGCTGCAGGCATCTGTGGGGCCTTCTTGTGTCTCTCCCAACCACAGGTAAACCACAACAGTAGACACAGGGCAGGGTGGACTGAAGGATCAGACCACCACCCCCCACACTTACTCCTTTCTGTCTAGGCAGTGGCCCTTCGGGTCCTCCACGCAGGGCCTCAGACCCCTGCTTCCTCTCTGTGGGGTTGCACCTCTCCAGTGCTGCCTGCCTGCACCTCCTCTGGAGCCTTGCCTTCGACCTCGAGGCCAGGCCGCTACCCGCCGCTGGGGACGGCAGCTTCAGTACAGCCCCAGGGAAGGGTCAGCTTCCACGCCCATGTCCAGTGCAGCATCCCAGGCCCCAGCCTGAAGGGCTGGTCACCGAGTAGGCTCTGGCTTCTGCCAGGATGCACCCGTCTGCCACTGCTGCCTGAGCTTCTTTGGCCCAGCCAGCTTCAGATCGGTCTTGGATGAGCTCTCGCCAGGACCCCAAGGCTGTTGGTCTGTCTGGCCTTTGCCCCACCCCCTTGCCAGATCCCTGGTGTCTGGAGCTGAGTGGCCGGGCATCGGTCCCAATCATCAAAGCCTTTGGCCTTTCTCTTCCCAGGCCTTCACAAAGGCCTGGCAGACAGAGGTCCCATTCCAGCCTGACTCTTGTCCCCTGGGGGACCCAGACAAAGCACAGCAGCCGCTCAGAGACAGGAATAGAAATTTCATTAAAATCTATGGACTTTAAAATCTTAGTGGTGCACGATGGGCAGGGATGGGCGGCGCACCGTTATTGCTACAGAGGATTAGAGGTGGCTTGGCCGGGGCTGTCACTGCACAGAGGACGGACAAATGGACACTTCAGGGATTCAGACACTTGGGGGCTCCCGCTCCGGAGAGGGGAGGGGCATGTGGGCTGGGGCCATTTGGCACATGAACAAGGGCAGCACATTTGGGAAGACTGGGCCTTTAGCCTGATGGAGGAAGGGCAAGGGGGTGTCGTGCAGGGTCCCCTTCCCCGGGACGCTGGGCTCAAACCTCCTGTGGAGCAGCCCCTACCCCATCCCCCAGAAACAAATGCTTTGGGCAGGCTGCTGGGTCACGGTCCTCTGCTGGCTGGGCCTGACAGCCAGGGCTGGAATGAGGGGCAGAGACCCCGGAGCAGCCCAGTGAGGTGCAAGCAGGCCTGGAAGACAGACTGGACCCGAGGCTGGGGGTGCAGAGGTGGCAACCACAGAGAATACAACGTTTACAAAAATAATTACACAGATAAACAGGGCTGGGCAGCACAGCCTGACAAGTAACACTGCACAGCCCCCAGCCCCTCATCCTGCCCCTAGGGAGGAAGAGCCAAATGTGCCTGGCAGAGGCTGGGGTCTGCTCTGAGGGCAGGAGCACTAGCCATGGGGCTGGAGGCCCACCCAGAACCTCAGCTCAGGGCAGGGTATAAGGGTATCAGAGGCCACGTAAAGCCGCCCAGACCACTGGGGACCTGGCCTGAGACCCCTCCAAAGTGCTTTGGACCTCCCAGCAACCCTTCACTCCCACCCCTCCCCACAGCTGCCATCTTGGCATCCAAAGGACGTGTAAACACTGGGGGCACGAGCACGAATGACTGCACTAGCAGTAGTGACCAAGATGACAGCAGCCGTCCTGGCCAGGGCGTGGCAGGGGGCAGGCGAGACACCTGGCCACTGCCTCACCAGTCTCTGTGTTGGGAGCACGGGATGGGGGTGGGGCCACTCCCCTGGCAGCTGTGCTCATATCCGGGAGTCCTGGAGGCGGCTGGAGCCATTACTGCCCACAATGGGGATCTGGGCCTTGTCCGGGTGCAGTGGCTGGACCTCGAAGCCGTCATCAGGAGAGGGGATTATGGTGGGGGCGTAGCGCCCAGTCCGGTGCTCCAGGAGGGCAGGGCCCCAGTCTCTGCTTGGCTTTGTGGCATTTTTCAAACGCTGCATGAGGTAGGCATGGGGCACAGGGGCAGGGCACGTCAGGGGGGAGCCCTTAAGCCCCTTCCAGGTGGCCCCTCCCATTTCACCTGGCTACCCAGCCTTCCCCCGCCCTCACCTGCAGGAGGGTGTCCCCGTCTGTGCGGCAGAGCCGGAACATGGCGTAGAGGGGGATGCAGAGGACGGAGGACAGAGCCATGAGGAAGCCAATGGCCACGGCCCAGCCTGGGTACTGGTAGTGGTTGTAGGTGATCGGCTGGTACTGGATCACAGTGAAAACTAGAATAAACTGCACGGGGCAGGTGTGGGAGTGGGCGTGAGGCCGGCCCAGAGCCCAGACCCAGGCCATCCCTCTACCAGCACCCTTTCCTCTCTGGCTTCCCAAACTAGAAAGGGGCATTTGGGGCAGAACAGGGACAGCTGTCAACATCTGGGCTGTGGAAGAAGCAGGCAGGGCCAGGGGACCGGGACACCATGGGTGGGAAGGCTCTGCGGAGGGAAATCTGTCTTTGCCGCGGTCCTGAACTGGCCGAGCACAGTCGAGCTGCTGCTGCCTTTGGAATTCAATCAGTTCTGCTCAAAGACTCACTATGGCTTCCCCTGGCCGACTGAAGTAAGGCCACATCCTGGACCTTTAGGCTGTCACCTGGCAGTGCGACCTCAAATTGTCTTGCCTGCCACACGACCCCGCCCTCAGTGTTTCAGTCACACCCAGTGTTTCCCATCCTCTCTTCATTTATTCTGGGGAATCATCCTCTGCATCTTCCTCTGTCAAACCCTATGCCAGTGCCCTCTCCTTCAAGAAGCCATCCCAGATTTCCCCCATTTCCTCCTGCAGGGCCTCCCCTCGGCGTTTTCCACCTGCTTCCCTTAGAGTGGCTTGGTTTAATATTCCCATAGACCTGGGAGCTCCTGGGATTGCATCAACTCTGGGGGTGCAGTGCCCAGTACAGTGCCTGCCACAGTCTCTTGTGTTGATTTGAACTGATTGGTACAGAGAGGCAGAGGAGGATGGAAAGAGGGTAGGGCAAAGCCCTGCCTGTCTATGGCCGTGGGGACAGGGACATTCAGCCTGGGGAAGCTCCACGGGCTGAAATGGTGAGTGTCGGGCTGTGGTGCTCTAGGGAGCCTCCTTGGAAAGAGATGAGTGAGACTGGAAATAAGACTTGTGGCTGCAGCAACAAAAGGAGTGAAAGGAGGCAGAAACACAGGCAGTGGCTGGCGGGTCACCCGGAGGGCCTGGGTGGGAGGGTGTCCCAGCATCCTCCTCCTGAGGTTCCAGCCCCATCCTGAAGCACAGGGCCATATTCTAGAATGCAAGACCCACATCCAAACTGGAGGACCCTCCGGGGATGCTGCACACGATGGGAGCTTATAACAGGTTTCCTAAATGGAACAGATCCTGACCTACGTGTGGACAAATCCCTCATTTGAGCTGACAGAAGGGTGGAGTTTGTCAAAAAGAGCTTTTCAGAAATATGAAAAAAGAAAGCCCCCAGAGAAAACACAACAGCCCAGAAAGCCAGGCTGGAGTTACCCCAAGGAGAGGACTCTAGGCTCCCCTAAAGGTAACTCCGGCCTGGCTTCCTAGGCACAGGAAGGGCCCCGCCCACTGTGCCTCAATCTTGTGGAGACACCAGATCCCAGCCAAGGGTGCCCCTACAGATCCTTTTTGTGCTTGTCTCCTTCCTCCCCACTGCCCTTGGCAGGTGCCCCCTGGTCTCTCCCTAGGACATCAATCTAGTCTGAATGCTGGGAGACCCTCCGAGCCACAGAGGCTGAGCTCCCCTTGGGCCACTGCCCCAGAAGGCATGGTACTCTGGGGTGGTGGTACCTGCCCTCCCCTGCCTCCACCACCAACACTTCCGCTCCTCCTGTTTCAAAGCTGGGCCAGTGGCCAGAGGGAGAGCCTGTGCCAGCTAGGGAACATCCCACACCCTATGGGGTGGAGACCTCAGCCCTCCACAGGCCTTTATTCAGAAACATGAGCCACAGGGGAAGTCCGGTGCTGAGCCCCCTGTGCCACTGAGGCATTAAACATGACAAGAGTGTGGCTCTGAACACTGCCCGGGCCACTGGGCCAGCCCTCTCACTGTCACTCAGAGATGGCCCTGCCTGTCCTCTGTGGAGTGACTGTTACACTGTCAATACCTGCTTTCCCCGAATCTCACCCCAAACAGGAGGGAGCTAAGTCATACGGTTTTAGCCCCTGGACCATTCCTCCCTCCTGCAGAGGTGCTTCTAGTGTGGCGCTGGCCCAGGCTTGGAATTGGACTACCTGATTTGAATTGTGGCTCTGCCTCTTATTAGCTGTGTGACCATGGGCCAATTACTTATCCCCGTGCTTCAGTTGCCTCATCTGTAAGGTGGGAATAACAGTGACACCTTGGAGAGCTCCATCACGGGTTACATGGGGACGGTGTGTGGAAAGTGCCTGCTTCCTTGCCATGGTGGATTCCTTCCACCAATTCAGCTCCCTGATGGGAATTTCTCAGCTGTTGAATATTCATAAAACCTGGAACACCCCCCACCCAAGCCAGCCCACCTCACTGCCTGGAAGGCTTGCAAACTGCCCCCATGCAGAGCTGACATCTGATTTCACAGCCTGGTCTACCAGCCTTGGGCTGCTGCTGGAACACTGGTTCCCACCACATAGCCAAGGCCCTGGAACACCCCTCCCTAGAGGGATGGGAGATGAGGCCAGCAGGCAGAGGCTGACACGCTATCCGTATTGACTCCTGAGTCCCCCAGGGTGCCAGGCAGGAATGCCTGAGTAATGTCTGCAGTCAAATACAGGCTGTGGCACTCCTCTCCTAACCTGAGGCCAGGGCCTGGGCAGCTCTGAGTCACCACACGCCTCTCTGACTCTCTCCAACCTCCCTTAGCCTCCCAAAGGCCAGAGTCATGGGTATGGAGCTCCGGCCAGGTGCGGGAGCTCCTGCTCTCCCTCCGCTGGGTCCCAAGAGATGGACACATGGCCAAGGGGCAGCAAGGGAAGGGAGGGGCCAGCCAGGGAACTCACGAAGATGATGGCGGGAGAGACGAAGCGCCAGCAGATCTGAAAGAAGAGGGGCGGTGGGAAGCCCAGCATCATCTGGATGTCCTGGAAGTAGTTCCGGTGCCCTGGAGAGAGGAGGGGTCAGCAGGTCCACAGGACAGAGTGGGCGGGCCAGGGGCCGGGTCACGGGAGGCCGGAGGCTCAAGTGCTCACCATAGATGTACATGATGGCCACACACATGATGCAGGAGATGACCACCAAAGAGAAGCTGGCCGCATAGTTGTCCATCAGCAGCAGCCAGTAGATGCCTGCCTGGGGAACAGTGGGCGGCTGTGGGAGGCGCCTGCAGCCTGGGCTCCCCCATCCTTCCCTGCATATCCTGGCAACTCTGAGCCAGCCCTTCCCTTACTCAGCTCTTACCTGGCTGGTGAGGGGGATGCCCAGCAGGAAGCCAGCCACAGCCACACCCAAGGTCACATAGGTCTTTTTCCGCAGGATCCACTCATTCCCCACCTCATCCACAATGGCTGTGACCAGCGTCTCCAGGAGGCAGAACTGCAGGATGTGGCTGTCAGATGGGGGACCTGCCCGTTGTTCCTGTCCCCTCCCTTCCCCAAGCCTCCGGTCCACGTCCTGCACCTCATACCTGAGTGCCCAGCCCCAGCAGGATGAGCATGAAGAAGAAGAGCAGAGACCACAGCGGGGAGATGGGAAGTAGTGTGAGGGCCTCAGGGTAAGCCACGAAGGCCAGGCCGGGGCCGTGGTCTGCCACGCGGGACACATCCACGCCCAGGTGACTGGCCATGAAGCCGAGGATGGAGAAGATGACGAAGCCCGCATAGACGCTGGTGGCACAGTTGGTGATGCTGATGATGACGCTGTCCCTGATGGGGAGGAAAAGAGAGTTTAGCTTCCCTGTCCCCAATTTGGGCCAAGGGAGACATGGAGACAGGGAAAGTTCTAGGAACAAGGGCACCCCCAACTATTTTTTGGGGGGTGGGAGACAGGGTCTCACTCTGTTGCCCAGGCTGGAATGCAATGGTGCTATCACAGGTCACTGTAGCCTTGACCTCTTGGTCTCAAGCAATCCTCCCACCTCAGCCTCCTAAGTAGCTGGGACTACAGGTGTGTGCCACCATGCCCAGCTAATTTTCTTTTATGTTTTATAAAGAAAGATGGGGTCTCACTATGTTGCCCAGGCCTGTCTTGAATTCCTGGGCTCAAGTGATCCTCCCGCCTTGGCCTCTCAAAGTGCTGGGATTATGGCATGAAGCACTGAGCCTGGCCCCCAACTCCTTTTCTGGTCTGTTCTGGGCATTTTTAAGTGAGCCTGAGCTGCCTGAGTCCTCACAGACCCCTGGGACATCACATCACTGTCCCCATCTCTCTTCTCTCTCTTGCCTAAGCCTCTCTCCCCATTCTCCAACAACTTTATCCAGAACCAGTATTCCCAGAACCTCAAGATCAGGAGGGGAAAGGAGGCCTGGTGGGCCCATGGCTGCACTGGAGCTGGGATCAGGCTGCAGAGAGGGCAGGGAGGGGGCAGCCTCAGCCCGGCAGGGAGCACTCACCGGTAACAGTTATTGTGGAACTTGTTGTAGGAAGCCATGGTGATGAGGCCTCCCCACGCGCAGCCCAGTGAGTAGAAGATCTGGGAGGCGGCATCACCCCACACCTGCAGGGAGGGGCCGGCGGGTGAGGAGCTGTGGGCAGAGGCAGGCACCTCCCCGGCCCTTCCCCAACCCGCTTCTGGTTTCCGGTTTCCTTCACTTCTCACCTTGGCCTCCAGGATCTTGTCCCACTGTGGGGTTAGGTAGTACATGATGCCGGTGAAGGCTCCCTCCAGGGTCACTCCGCGGACAAACAGAATGGTCAGCACCACGTAGGGGAACGTGGCTGTGAAGTACACCACCTGGCACAAGAGGGCTCCATGGACTCTTCCGGGCTCTCCCCTCCCCTGGGCACCACCACCCTGGCTCCCTAATCACCACCAGCCCCCAGTCCCTCTCCCGCTCTGCAGTCCCTTCAGCATCCCCTCCCTGCAACACACACATGACCCAGGTAGGGGTCAGGATCTTTCTGGGTGGGCACAGACCCTGCTGGGGGAAGGGTACTTGCTTTCCCTGAAGACTTGACCCCTCGGATGAGGCAGAGGAAGACGACCACCCAGGAGACACCGAGGCAGCCAAGGAGGGGCAGCCGCACCTCCCCAAAGTTCCCGATGTCGTCTGACAGCTTCAGCACGTACAGCCTGGGAAGGGGAGACTCTGTTACGGATGGCCAGCCCCCGCTGCCCAGCAACAAATTCCCAAGGCTCAGGGCCCACCTGGGCCATACCCTCCTTTGTCATGAGGTCCCGGCAGCCACCTTGTGTGACATGGGAGCTACTTCGGGGGCCCAGCCCTGGCCGGCCCATCCCCCTCCACCTGCTGCAGCCCTTGGGGAGCCCGACACAGTCCACTGCTCTGCAGCCTTTCCCAGGCCCTTCAAGGGCTCCTGGAGGCCACACCCCAGGCTTGGGTGGTCTTCCCAGTCTCCGGCTGGGCTCAGCCCAGGTCCTTGTTTGCATGTTTCTCCCTTCAGGAATGCCTTTTCCTCATCCTGTCAGGTGTCCCCTCCTCCAGGAAGCCACCAGTGAGCATCTCACCTGCACCAATCAGCTCTATCTCTGATAAACTGAGGGAGGCAGTGGAATGCTCAGTAAAGACTGGACCCTGGCCAGGTGTGGTGGCTTGTGCCTGTAATCCCTGCGCTCTGTGGAGGTCAAGGCGGGCAGATCACCTGAGGTCAGGTGGGTCCTCCAGGAAGCCACCAGTGAGCATTTTATGTGCACCAATTAGCTCTATCTCTGATAAACTGAGGGCGGCAGTGGGCAGTGGAATGCTCAGTAAAGACTGCACCCTAGCCGGGTGTGGTGGCTCACGCCTGTAATCCCAGCACTTTGGGAGGCTGTGGTGCCTCAGCCTCTCAAAGTGCTGGGATTACAGGCGTGAGCCACCACACCTGGCCTATATTATTTTTGACTGCATGTATACAGCATTACAATGTTAGGGACTGAAGAGTTTAAAAGGCTAGCCTGGAAACCAAATGATGAATTCTAGCTTTATTTTTATGGCACCATATTCTGTTTTTTGTTTGGTTTTGGTTTTGGAGCACATGCTTTTGAGATCAAATAGCCAAAGGACATTTGGAACCCAACATATTTACAAGTGGCCTCTTGACACATGACATCTCCAGAATTATTCTGCATTGCTTTAAAAACGTCTCCACATGACATATCTTATTTTCCCAGCCAGGTGGTAAGCTCCTTGAGAACAGGACCCTCAGGAACAGGTCCCACAGGGGCTATGGTTGTGCTGCCTGAGCTCCTATCAGCAGTCTTAGTGATTTAGGTTGCATTATCTCATTTTGTCTTTAAAACCAGATAGGTATCATGACCACCCAATTTCATGGACAAATGACTGTGAACGACCTCCCAAGGCCACAGCTAATAAGTGGGACAGCCAGGATTTGAGAGGGGTCTGTGTGACTCCAGAGCTGCCATGAAGACCCTGGGGGACAGGATCTGGGCCCCACAGGGACGGCAGAGGTGAGAAGGCCTTGTCATATGTTTAGGGCCCAGTAGCAAGTGTCAGAGCAGCACAGAGGACTGGAAGGCAAGATTGTGAAGAGGGTGGCGAGGGAGAGGAGGACTCTGAGTGACAAGGTTGAGTGGGTGAGAGGCAGACATGGGCTCAGAAATCTACCCTTTGAGCTTCTCTCACTTAGAGTCTCTTCATCTGACTTTTGATTCGCTTCCCTCATTTGTAAAATGGCGATTTTAAAAATCCCTACACAAGCTACCTAACAGGGTTTTTGTGGCACTCCAGTGAGATGGCGCAGCTGTCCAAAGGGTTGTTGGAAAGTGTGGACTAAACACCTGCACAGCCGCCCCCACCTAATTCACCGCGGCACACCCAGCAACAGCAGCACCAGAGGGGCGCAACGCACGCAGATTCTGACAGCAACTGCTGCCTACCTCCTTAACCTCTAAACGGCAGTCTCTGAATCTGAAAATATGAATACTAATATCTACTTAGATAATATGCCTGGCACGTAGTAGGTGATCAACAATAAGGGTGCTTCCTTTCTTCCCTTGCTGAAGCCAGCCTGGGTTGCTCTCCTCAGGGCCATTTCCCTGACTCTCCAGGAGAGGGCAGCAGGGAGCCATCCTGCTGAGAAGGTGTCCTGCATGGGACAGTGGCCAGTTAGGCAGGCCTGGCTCCAGCCCGCACTGGGGAGTAGAGTGCAGCGGCTCCACCAGCCAGATTTCTTTGAAGGCTCTTCTCCTCTGATTTTACTGGATAAAATCTCTAGAGCTTTGCCCTGGGTGGGCCCAGGGCTGGGAATCTCTGAGTCGGTCCCTGGGACAACCACCACTGGAGCATCCGGGGGTGGGGGTGCACAAGGCTTTGTGTTTCTGGGAGCTTCCAGGAAGGTTCATCACCCCAGACTAGATCAAGTTGCCCAGTCCACATCATGCCTCAAATGTAGTAAAATGCCTCACTCGGCAGTATCTGCTTGTTCTCCCGTCAGACAGCAGCTCTGTGAGGACAGTGTCTTCCTCCCCACCCTCTCTCCCCTCTGAGAACAGTACCCAGTACCTAGTAGGTGCTCAATAAATCAGCTGGGCATGGTGGCTCACGCCTGTAACCCCAGCACTTTGGGAAGCCAGGGTGGGTGGATCACCTGAGGTCAGGAGTTCGAGACTAGCCCGGCCAACATGTCGAAACCCTGTCTCTACTAGAAACACAAAAACAAGCCAGGCATCGTGGCAGGTGCTTGTAATCCCAGCTACTAGGGAGGCTGAGGCAGGAGAATCGCTTAAACCTGGGAGGCGGAGGTTGCAATGAGCTGGGATCGCGCCACTGCACTCTAGCCTGGCCAACAGAGTGAGACTCTGTCTCAAAAAAAAAAAAAAAAAAAAAAAAAAAATCTGTCCATTCAGTTCCAGGTGTTTTTAAAAAAGAAAATAAATGTTAGGATGTTAAAAATTTAAAAATAAAAGAGAAATGACCTGTCTGGTGACTGAGTGCTTGAGTCTGCCCATGCCTCTCTGGGGGACAGCAGCTGTGTTCGCTATGCTCTGGGTCCTTGAGAATAGTGGCCCCATCTTACCTGTCTTTGAGTGTCTGCAGCCCAGCACAGAGGTTGGCACAGGGAAACTGGGTCCTTCAGGGTCAGAGCACTCGGGCCTGGGCTTAGAGGACCTGTGGTGACTTGCGGTATCCTCGGACCCTCGTGCATTTCAGTCATGGCTTTCCATTACATGTGGAGAAAGCCTCAAACCCTTAGCCTGGCATAGGAGGCCCTGTGTTATATGATGCCTGCTGGCCTCTTCTGTCTTATCACTCAGCATCCCACCTGCTTCCAACCCCAGCTCCAGTTTGCCTCCTGCCCCTCTGCTCACCTGCTCATGTGGCTCCCAATCTCTCTATTTTCCTCTCTCCCTTCTCTGGGAAGCCCTGACTGCCTGGTCTTGCCCCATCCCCTTAGCACCAAGCACTACCCCTTTGTGTCCCCATGACACCCCTGCACACACCTGGACCGAGGCACCTGCCCTACTGTGATTAGCGATCTGTCTCCCCACTACCCTGTGAGCTCCTCAGGACAGGGGCTCTGGGCCGTTCATACCCACCGTGGGGACACAGGGCCTGGCAGAGCAGAGGCGTGAATGTTGTGGAATGAGTGGTGGAGGCCTGCCAGCATGCCCCCAAAGCTCTATGCCCAGGGGTTCCCCAGCAAGACACGGGGAATTTCCAACTAGTGGGTGGAGGGCACAGCAGGATGGCCTAAGACTCTGGTCTCTTCGTCGCCTCTAAACAAAATGTGCCACGATGTCTTGATCACAGCACCCCCGGCTCAGAGACCTTCCATGGCGTCTTTTGTTCTGCATCATCAAGTCTAAGCCTAATCCTGGCAAGTTCTTTATGAAAGCAGTACCACTTCCTAGGCCACCTGAAGCCCATGCATTCTCCCCACACCTGTTACTCTCGTCAGAGCAGGCTCTCTCCAGCCTTGGGGCCAGCCTCTGCTCATCGGAGACAGGGCCTTTACCCACACTCTTATGCTCCCCAGGATCTGCCCCTGCTTTCCTGAGTCTCCTCTGAAGGCTGGTTTGCTGGATTTCTGACGGCCTTCCTCACGGCTGCTCTGTAAACATCCTGCAACTCAACATCCATCTTCCATTGCTTTCCTTCTTTCTTTTTTTTTTTTTTTTTTTTTGAGATGGGGTCTAACTCTGTTGCCCAGGCTGAAATGCAGTGGAGCGATCTCAGCTCACTGCAAGCTCTACCTCCCGGGTTCACGCCATTCTCCCGCACCTGCCACCACGCCCGGCTAATTTTTTTTCTTTGTTTGTATTTTTAGTAGAGACAGGGTTTCACCGTGTTAGCCAGGATGGTCTCAATCTCCTGACCTCGTGATCTGCCCATCTCGGCCTCCCAAATTGCTGGGATTACAGGTGTGAGCCACCGCGCCCAGCCTCCATTTTCCATTGCTTTCTGTACATCAGGCTCTTCTCCTAAACCTCTTCACTCACCTCTACCCTCTCCCAGCCCAGCAGGGAGCTGAACCTGCAGCAGGCACCCGACTTTGTCTTCAGATGGCTGCCCAGTGGGGACAGGGTCGCCACCCCAGGTCCCACGGGTGCCTCACCTCCAGTACTCCTCGCTGGGGCTGGTCCTCTGGAGGCTGTGGTTGAGCAGGTGGGAGAGGTTGCTGGGCAAGGTGGCTGGCCGAGAGCCATTGGTGAGGTTGGAGGCGTCCAGCACACCAGCACAGTCACGCGTGTTCCAGGGGTTATTGCAGTAAGCCCAGGGCAGCACGTGCGTCATGGACGAGAAGAAGTAGTAGAAGGCAATGCAGATGACCACGTTGTAGTAGATACCGATGTAGGTGGACACCACCATCATACCATAGCCCACGCCTGCAGGAGGGGAGGGGCAGGGGGGAGGAGCCTCACGCATCCAGCAGGAGGAGGTAAGGTTAATAATTTCTTTTTTTCTTTTCTTTTTTATTTGGGGGGGGACGGAGTCTTGCTCTGTCGCCCACGCTCTGTCACCCAGACTGGAGTGCAGTGGCGCAATCTTGGCTCACTGCAAGCTCCACTTCCCGGGTTCACGCCATTCTCCTGCCTCGGCCTCCCGAGTAGCTGGGACTACAGGCGCCCACCACCACACTGGGCTAATTTTTTTGTATTTTTAGTAGAGATGGGGTTTCACTGTGTTAGCCAGGACGGTCTCGATCTCCTGACCTTGTGATCCACCTGCCTTGGCCTCCCAAAGTGCTGGGATTACAGGCGTGAGCCACCGAACCCGGCGTGGTTTTTTTTTGTTGCTTTTTTTTGTTTTTTTTGTTTTTTTTGAGACAGAGTTTTTTATTTTCTTGCCCAGGCTGGAGTGCAATGGCGCGATCTCAGCTCACTGCAACCTCCGCCTCCCGGGTAGCTGGGATCAAGTGATTCTCCTGCCTCAGCCTCCCGAGTAGCTGGGATTATAGGCATGCGCCACCACAACCGGCTAATTTCGTATTTTTAGTAGAGATGGGGTTTCTTTTTTTTTCCTTTTTTTTTTTTTTTTTGAGATGAAGTCTCCCTCTGTCACCCAGGCTGGAGTGCAGAGGCACGATCTCGGCTCACTACAAGCTCCGCCTCCCGGGTTCACGCCATTCTCCCGCCTCAGCCTCCTGAGTAGCTGGGACTGCAGGCGCCCGCCACCAGGCAGGGCTAATTTTGTTTTTGTATTTTTAGTAGAGACAGGGTTTCACCGTGTTAGCCAGTATGGTCTCGATCTCCTAACCTTGTGATCCGCCCGCCTCGGGCTCCCAAAGTGCTGGGATTACAGGCATGAGCCACCACCACCACGCCAGGCCAAGATGGGGTTTCTCCATGTTGGTCAGGCTGGTCTCAAACTCCTGACCTCAGGTGATCCGCCTATCTCGGCCTCCCAAAGTGCTGGGATTACAGGCGTGAGCCACTGTGCCCGGCCCAAGGTTAATAATCTCTAAGGTCCCAAGGGGCAGGCTGAGATGGAGGGCCATAGGAAGGCCAGGTCAAGGTCTTGGTAGGGGTAAGTTGGCCAGGGGGCCAAAGGAGTTTTGTGTGTACACGTGGTAGGAGGGGAGGGTGGCGGCCAAGTAAACATGGGTCCCAGGATGCATCCCAGGGCTTAGGCCATTGATGTGGGGCTTGGGGTCAGCATCAGGGCTCTACAGAGGTCAGCCGTGTTTGTACAGATGGGCGAGTTGGCACGGCCCTCAGAGGCCGTTGTGTGTGTGTGTGTGTGTGAGCGAGGGCCCCGCCCAGGCCTCACCTTTGAACATGGGGCTGATCCTCCAGACCCCCAGGCAACCCTGGCTCGCAAACTGGCCGAAGGAGAGCTCCATGAAGAAGAGAGGGATCCCGCAGAAGATGAGCATGATGAAGTAGGGGAACATGAAGGCGCCTGGTAGGCAGGGAGAGGTCTGGCTCAGGAGTGGGCTTGGAGGGATCTTACCCTGGGCTTCCTGCTCAGAACTCAACAGCAAAACCTTCGTGATTGGGTAGGACCCAGGGAGGAGTGTGCCAGGCTTGAGCAGGAGCCTGGGCTGAGGCACACCACCCCCAGCCTGTCTTTGAACTTGACAGAGGCTCTCAGGAAGTCTGCTCAGAGTGGAATCCAGGCCCCAGAGCCTCCATACTTGGGTGGGATTTGATGGTTTAACCAAGCGATTTCACAAGCATAAGTTGCTGAGATCCTCAAATACCCTGAACCATTTAGGGGGGCTGCTGAACCCCAGGGAATAGAACAGGGAGCCTTGAGTGGGGGTTAGGTCCTTTCTTGCCTCTCCTCACCTCAAAGGGGGCCAACTGGTAGGGCCAGGCCCGAACAACAGACTGCCAGGGTCTGGGGTGGCCTGCCTTAGGCAAAGGGTGCCTAAGCCAGGGATGGGGGCAAAGGAGGCCAAGGCCGGAGGCCAGCCTTTATCTGGAGTGGGTCTGTGCCAGGGAGAGGGTGGCCCAGGCCCTAGTGGGTGGGCTCTACCCAAGTGGGTGGTCCCTGCCCTGTGCCCGCTGGGTACCTCCCCCGTTGCGATAGCAGAGGTATGGGAAGCGCCAGACATTGCCCAGGCCCACGGCATAGCCCACGCTCGTCAGTACAAACTCGATCTGGTTGCCCCAGTTGCCCCGTTTGAGGTTCTGGTCCCTCTTGGTGGCCTCGCTGGGCACAGCACCATTCTGTGGGGACAGGAGAGAAGCTACCATCAGCAAGGCATTTGTGCTCCATGCCTGACCCTCTGGGCCTCCCCAGCAGGGAAACCGTGGACCCTCCAATACCCCTCCCCGGGCTTCCCCTCTGCTGGCAGGAGCTTCAGGCAGGCCTGGCAAGGAAGGAAGCAGAGAGTAGTGGCTGCCAGAGGGCACCAAGCAGAGCTTCCCTCACCAGCCCCACAGCACCCAGTGCCAGGTGCACAGCCCACCTGAGGAGCTGCTGCCAGCGTCTGGGAGGCGGGACACTGAAGAGGGAGCTAGGGCCAGGAGCCCCTAAGCCCCTCCAAAACCTCCCCTTGCACCTCTGGGTAAGGACCTGGGAGCAGCTGAGCCTCATACCAAGCAGCCAAGTCAGGCTGGGCACAAAGGGGCCTGTGTCCAGACAGCCCCCCCACCCGTTGCCTACCACATCACCAGGCTGAGCACGCTGCCCCTGGGCAGGCGACAGCGGAGGAGGGGAGGCTAGACCCCTCCCCCGGCTGAAGGCTTCTTCCTGGGGGCACAGAGTGGGCAGGGCTGGGAGGAAATGGGGGAGCAGCTGAGCCGGGCCAGACCTGGGGAGGGCATTCTGGGACTCTAGGTGGGAGGGTCCGGGGAGCTAGCTATACTGCCCATGACTGGGGAGGAGCCCTGGGGAGCTGACCTGGGCCATGGCTAGGGAGTGCTGGGCCATGAGTTGGGGAAGGAGACCAGAGTTGTAGGCCTCATGCCAGACTTTGAGGGCAGACTCTGCTAGGGAAATGGAAGGAGTGGCTCTGGAAAAGTGCGGCAGGAAGAAGGATCTCTGAACAGGGAGAAGCGTCACCTGCAGGGGAGGGGGCCGAAGGTCAGGAGAAGCAGATGCGGGGATTTGCCCCAGGGAAGAATGTGGGGCCTGCAGGACTGGGCTGGTGGCCTGGGCCTCACTGAGGATAGCCCCTTGTGAAACCCCAGGCCCAAAAGCTGGAACTGGCTCTGCAAGTCCCTTGGTTAAAGAAGTCCCTTAATAAGTGCCATGCTCCTTCCACCTCCCTCTCACAGTGAGCAGGAAATTAACCAGAACCCGAGGGCCCCAAGGGGTCTCACTAGGGAGACAGGGGCTCAGTGTCACCAACAGAAACACAGAGACCTTAATGCCAGAGACAGCCTCCCAGAGCTGGGCTATTCCCCTGAGAGAAACAGACAGACCCGGCATCAGAGATGGAGCCCCGTAGCCTCAGAGAGATGCCAATGATGTCACATTGACCCTCCACTTGAAAGAGACATATTCAAGGACAGCAGTCACTCTGGCCAATAAGCAAGGCAGCCTGGTGCAGGTGAAATGCTATCACACCCTGATGCTGATGAACAAACACAGACGGGACGAATGGTCTCCCTGGGCCCCAAGTGCCTTGGATAGGCCAGGTGGGAATGCGGGCAAAGGAGGCACCAAGACCTGATGGGTGGGCACTGCAGCACAGACACCTTTGTGGGCAGCCACCCTGTGCACCCAATCCAGCATCGATCCTGGCGTGATGTGACCCTCACACACTCCACAGAGGGCAGGGGCGCAGTGCCAGGGACCATGGGTTTCCTTCAGGCAGCACCCAGAACAAATCGGTGGCTGAACAAGCCTTCTTTCATTCATTCGTTGATTCATTCATGCAATGGCAGATTTATTGACACCGGCTATGTGCCAGGCACTGTGCCAGGAAGTGGGACTTCAGCAGAGAGCTCCTACCCACTCGGAGATGGAAGTCCAGTGGGGGTGCAAGCCATTAATGAAATGTACACACCTATCATCTTTAGATGCGGCTTCAGTGTGACCATAGAGGGGATCATCTCAAAATCACAAGACTATGGAAGGAGGACAAGGCGGGAAAGCAGGACTGAGGTCAAGGAAGGCCTCCCTGATGAAGAGGCTTGAAGACATGCTTGGCCCTGGGAGAGGGTGGCCCCCGGCCTGAGTGTGCCTTCTGTGACATGCCCCTACAGAATCCTGCCTGAGCACGTCACCACCTCCTGGGGCCTTCACTGGGGCAGGTGTGGCAAGATCACAGAGTCAAGGGGCCATTTTTTGGAGGCTGTGAGGCCTGCTGGGGGTGGTTTCTCTGGTCCCAAACAAATGTCAGCCAAATAGGGCTCCTATATGTTGACCCTACAATGCCAGTTTTCTTCTGTCCCAGGGTTGTTTACTGAGGGCCACAATGCCTGATTGTGCCAGCAGCACAGTACACGGATGGGGTCACAGAGCAGCAGTTAGAGCTGTGAAAGGAACAACTGATGGTCCAAGATGGCCCCATGGGCAGGGGAAGGGCAAGGCCCTTTTCAGAGATCCAGGTTCCCAAGGCTTGAAGACCAAGGCCTGTCTCCTGTTCCCAGCAGGATGAGGGACAGATGCCCCATACCCCCCGACCAAATGGGACCACATTTGGATCCCTGAAGTCTGCTCCTTCCCTGGCATGGGAGGGTACGGGGAAGGTGGTGATGCTTCCAGCCACGTGCCACAGACAGCCGCCTGCCTGAGCCCTCAAGAGCCAGCCGCTGCCCCGTTAATGAGCCGTGTGCTAACCAGCTCAGCCGTGCGGGCTGTAACCCAGGGAGGCCACAGCCCCCAGGACGGGGGCTGAACTGCGGTTGGCGATGGGGCTCTGGCAGGAAGTTCCTGACAACACTAAAGGTCTGCTATGTGCAGAGGATCCTTGCAGAAGCAGCACCCACTTCTGCTTGGGCCTGGGTCCCAGCACTGTGGTGTTCGACCACGGGAACCTGGCTCAGGCTTGGCCTCTGACTTCAACTCCAGGGCTGTCTATGTTCAGGTGGCTTGGCTGGGGAGGGCTGAGCTCTCAGCGGAGGACAGAGCAAGCCTACCTTTCTCCAAGCAAACTGCAGGAAAGACCCTCCAAAAAAAATCCAGGCACTTTCTGGGTGCTCTAGTTCCCTTCCTCGTCCAGATCTTCTCTGGGGACCACTCCCTGACTTCCCTCCTGAGCAGCTAAATCTTTTTCAATACTGTATGGCTTTTTTTTTTTTTTCCTCCCTTCTTGCATAATCTTTCCTATTCTAAGCTTCTAGTTTTTCTTGATCTGCTGGGTGGACGGCTGTGTCACTGATATGAACTGTCCCTGCAGTGGTCATCAGTTGAGGTGCCCATGGAAAGATCCCTTTGTGCTCACAATTTGACCCAGACTGGCTGCCTGTCTGCCTGAGCCAGCTCAGCCCCATGGATGGGCTCTGCTCCAGGCTTCTCCTACCCCCCACTACTGTCACCACCATCTGCGCCCCTCTGCTCACCCTCACTCACTTGCTCACATCTCAGTGGGGAATTAAACCATAGCAGCGTGGTTCCCTCTGGCTTGGCCCCCTCCTCTGCAGGCTCCCTAAACAGCCCCTACGTACCCTGTCACCCTTCCTGGCAGCTCTGAGAGGCCACCGCCAGGACAAAGCAGCCTCTGCTTGCCACTGTCATGGGCCCAGCAGGTGGTCTCCAGGACAAGATTACCCTGCCCTGTCCCCAAGCTCTCCCAGCCATGGAAGGAATGGAGGCTTTCCTTCTATGGTGGGGTGGGGTAAGCTGGCGCGCACACACACACACACACACACACACAGCCTTCAGATGTTCCCTTACCCTTAGAACCAGTCATCGAGACAGCAGTGTCCACCCTGGCACAAGGACTTATGATCTTGCTTGGTTTAACAGCCTCCCGCCCCGACCCTGCCTAGCTGGGAGAGCCACACTGAGCAAAGTCACTTACATAAGTCCTTTACACAGCCCTCTGCTTGGCTGATTTACTGCTCTGGCTGAGCCCCTGGAATTAAGGCTGCTCAGCTCTGAGGGCAGAATCCAGATCTCCCACTCTGCCCTGGGCTTGGCCGAGGTAGGACACCGGTGCAGGCAAGAGCCCTGGTGCTCTAGGGCCCACTCCTCCAGCACAGACCTGGGCAAGTCACTTCCAGTCTTAGTATCTCAGCATCGCTATCTATGAAAGCAGGGGACGGACTAGATAAACTCACTATCAGACAAGATCGGGTGCTTTCAGGATGGCATGGCCATAGACTAGATAACCTCACTATCAATCGATCTGCCAGATTCCCAGGCCAGACAGCCTCAGCAGCTACTCATATTCCATAGCTCTCCCTCACCTGGAATTTTGCTACTTCTGACTTTCCCTTGTACATTCCATTAGTTCCCACTAGCTTTCCAGATTACAAAAAAAAAAAAAAAAAAAAAAAGTTTGCCCTTTTCTTTCTGATTATAAAAGCTTTATAAGCTATCACAAAAAAGTTAGAAAATAGAGAAAAAGGTAAAGAGGAAATGCAGTGGCAAAGCCCACTCCCAGAGCGAACCAGGGCCAGTCTGAGGATGCACTCCCGCCTTTTGCTCTTGCACAGACTCAGAGCCCAGCTCTCCACCCTGGACGGTGACTCTGCTCTGGTGTGAGCCTCCCGCCTCCCAGATCAGTGCCCAGTGAATATTTTTGTGAATTGTGAGCTTCCCCCTCCGGCTTTGGGTGGACACTGAGGAACCCTGGAGCTGCCCTGGCTGGGCGGGCCCCTCTGCAACCCAGCAGGCTTTGTGTTTAGGACTCTCCAGCCCCAGGGTTTGCTCATGGGATGAAGTCCCATCCAAGACAAACTTCATGGAGGAGAATGGGCAAGACCTCACATCCCAGACTGACTTTGAGCCCAATCAGATCGCTGGCAACTTTCTCTAAGCCCCACTGGGGAATGTAGACAGAACAGCCATTACAGTAAATTGTGGCTGCCTCGGAAGACCCCACGACCTCCTTCCTGCCAGGCATCCCTCGGTGTTTGTTCTCTCCCATCAGTCCGGGGCCCAGGCTGGCCCACAGGTAGCACCTACCCTGAAATGACAGAATCTTCTGTCCTTCACCTACATGGCACTGAGTAGGGGCAGAGAGACCCAGCTGCAGCTCTGATCTCTGGCCTCAGTAACCTGGATACGGGAGAGTCTGGGGCTGGGGCTGGAGGGGCAGAACATGGGAACATCTCCCCCGGGCCAAGCAGTCCCCAGTGGCCATTAGTGCCTCCTGCCTCAAGGAAAACCTCAGAGCCATCTGTGGGCACCTCTCAGGACTCCAGGTGCCTTGAGTCCAGGCCTTCATATAGCAGGTGAGAGAGACAAGAATACACCTTGTGCTTATCCATTGCAGAGCCCTGACTGGCAGCAAGGGACCTGCCAATATTGTGGGCAGCAGACAGATGACTGGCACCCCCAGGCATGCTGGGCTCCACTCCAGGAGGCCCTGGGGAGAGTGATGGAGGATCCCGGGTGGGCCCTAGACAGCTCCTCGCTTCCCACCCCAGACAAGCCCAGCAGGGAAGACTGGAGGCAATGGCCCCGTCCTGCGCTGTAGCGGCTGGGGGCGGCGTCTGCCCTCACCGACTGGCAGCAGGCAGGCACTCTGGGAAGTGGCTTTGGTTCTTGACCCTAGCAGTCCTGAGATTTGAGGGCAGCCCTGCGTACTGCTCCTCCCAGACCCATCCCACATCGCCTCAGAGGACATTCCCTCTTTTGCCTTCTGAAGGTCAAGTCGGGATGTCCTACAGGGGAGAAGGGTAGCTTTTGAGTCTCCTCACCCTCGCTGCCATCCGCTGACATCTCCACCCGTCGCCAGCGTCCAGGGGTGAGGACACACCGGCTCCCAGCCCATGCGGGCACTTGCCCTGGACCCTGGAAAATGTTCTGTGGGGTCTTTCTCTTTCCAGCTGATACTCTTGCCCCATCCCCTTCCCCCACCCTTCACCACTGAAACCATGTACCACGTTTCCCTGCCCCCTCACCCACTCTCCCCATAGGAGTAACTGCCGTGGCACAGACAATGAGGCTGTATTGATTAGTACAATTCCTGGGCACCTCCGGCCCGTCTCCCCGGGAGCTAGGACAATGCAGCTTTGATACACAGAGCAGATTCTCAGCAGGTCCTTGGGCTGGGGGAGCCCTCACACCCCCACTCTCCTCCCCCTCGCCCCCGCCACACAGCTAACTCTTCCTGCACTCCTTTGCACAGTTGCAACTTTCTGGGTCACTTTGGCTGGTGTCTGTCTCGCTTGCTGGCTGTGCCTGCCCCTCCCTGGCACGGACCACTCGGCCCCTCTCCCCACCCGCAGCCCAGCCTCTCAGCCTGCCTGGCACCAAAGAGGGGGCTCAACCTCCTGGAAGGTGACTGACCTGTCCTGGGGAAGAGGGGGCCACAGGTCCATGAGCCACAGCCATCCCGGGGCGAGCGATCGCAGCCCGCGTGTCTCCGCCGCTCATTCACACCTCTGCCAGCTCCAGGGCGACACTGACGCATCCCCTGCCTCTCTCACTGCTGGGCTGGGCAGCGTCAATTACTTTCACCTCATCTCCTCCCTAAGCTCTGCCTACCCCCTCCCCTGGCCCTGCCCCTCCGGCCAGTCCCCATGCAGCCCAGCACGGGTGCTCCGGAGCTGGAGAGTGGGGTGTGTGGGGTTTGTTCTGTTTTTCCCTTGTTCCCAGCAAGTAACTGGAACAAAACACACACACACACACACACACACACACACACACACACACACACACCACAGAGTCGGGCAGAGCGGGCGAGAGGGTGGCTCACTCCCCCCACAGAGCTGACCAGACACTGTCTGAGCCCACAGGCTGGGCTCCTGGTAGGGTAGTTGGGTGTCTGATGAGTGATGGGGTCTGCCCTGTTGGGCCCTGGATGATGACTGGCAGCAGGATGGAAGGCACAGTTCACAGGGCACCACCAGAGCAGCTCAGGCTCCTCGGAGGGGTGCAGGCTGGGAGAAACCAAGGCCTAGGGCTGCTAGGGCTGTACCTGACCCCCCGCCCCACCAGAGATGGGGACTCCCAACATGCCAGGATGATGGGGTGTCTTCCTAGGAGAATGTGACTGACCATGCAAGAAAGCCCTGGCCTAGTGAACCACGCTCTGTCACCTGTCTGAACAAAGATGGCGTTAGCCAAGGGGGCAGTCATCCCAGAGTCCAGACAAAGGGGGGCTGTGGAATAAGAACCCGTGAGGATTTGCACCGTGATGCCCAGAAGCTGAGGTGCTAGTCTGGGAGTGTGTGCAGCGTGGGCTGGTAGGTTCAGTGGTGTCGTCACCATGACTGCAGTCACCATGACTGTGGTGGGATGCCACTCAGACCCATCCAGTCCCTTTCTCTGAGGCCACACACACTGGCCAGTCTCCTGCTGACCCCAAGATACCGCAGACCAGTGGCTCAGAAGGTGGGCATATGTGTTCCAGTGCTGGGAAGGTGTCAGGCCCTCTGGAAACTGGTCAGTCAGCAGAAGGCTTGGCTTATCGTAGGACCTCAGGAAATATCAGTCAGATGGACACGTGCATGAATTCTGGTGTAAGAACAGCTTTCCTGTGAGTTTGGTGAGTGTGGCAACCCCATAGGGAATATAAGGAGTTTTGTCAAGCACAGGATGACATTAAAAATGAAAAAACAGGGCCGGATTCAGTGGCTCACGCCTGTAATCCCAGCACTTTGGAAGGCAGAAGAGGGCAGATCACAAGGTCAGGAGTTCGAGACCAACCTGACCAACATGGTGAGACCAACCCCGTCTCTACCAAAAATACAAAATTAGCTGGGCGTGATGGCACATGCCTGTAATGCCAGCTACTCAGGAGGCTGAGGCGGGAGAATCACTTGAACCCAGGAGGCAGAGGTTCCAGTGAGCCAAGATCGCGCCATTGCACTCCAGCCTGGGCAACAAGAGCAAAACTCCCTCTCAATAATAATAATAATAATAAATAAATAAATAAAAATAAAAAGATAGGCGGGGCACAGTGGCTTAGGCCTGTAATCTCATTGCTTTGGGAAGCCAAGGCAGGAGGGTCACTTGAGGTCAGGAGTTCATGACCAGCCTGGACAACATAGTGAGACCCTGTCTCTACAAAAAACTGGCCAGGTGTGGTGGTGTGTACCTATAGTCCCAGCGACTCAGGAGACTGAGAAGGGAGGATTGCTTGAGCCCACACGTTGGAAGCTGTAGTGAGCTATGATCACACCACTGCACTCCAAACTGGGTGACAAAGTGAGACCTTGTTTCAAAAAATTAATAAAAAATAAATTTTAAAATAAGATAAAAAGTCACAGGCTTTAGAGTTTGACAGTCCTGGGTTCAAACCCTAGCTCTGTCAGTTTCTCACCATATATAACCCTAGGCAAGTCCCTTAACATGTCGGATCTCTGTTTCTGCATCTCTAAAACGGGGATACCACTCGCCAATCACTGAACCTAGTGAGCAGTAGTAATAATGGTAACAGAAAACACATAGTAAGTGCTTGCTGTGGGCCAGGCACAGTCCTGGCTCAGCATACGTGGGACACTTGCTTCAGAGACAGCCCGTCACCCTGTGGGCACTCACCTAGTATGGTACAAGTTAACTTCCCATATGTTAACTCACTGGGTCCTCCCAGCTGTCCCATGAGGTAGGTCCATTATTATCTCCATGTTGGTTTGGGGAAGATGGGGACAGGCCTTGGCTCAAGCAAGTGTCCTAAGGATGGCCTCAGATCCTACTGACTCAGCTGCTCACTCAGCCAGCCTCATGTGCCTGGTCCCCAGACACACTCCCCTGACTTCCTGCAGGCGCAGACTGAGGGCCAAGGCGCTGGCTGGGCCACTGGCTCCAGGAAGGTCCAGTCACCCATGATGCCCAAATGCTCACTTCCACCCAGGGTGGGCTCTGGGCTCTGGCTGCCCTGGCCTGGGCCGGGTGCCCAGAACAGGCAGCCCTGGCTGGATGGCTTTCCCTGGCTCTGGCCATGGGGACAGGAGGCGGCAGCAGCCCAGCTGGGCCCTGGCCGTAATGAGACCTCATTAGCGAGATCCAGCTGCTCCAGCCCCACTTAGGAAGGCTGACTCCCCCAGCTCCCGCCTCTGACTTTTCCTAATAAGAGTGGGCCTGCTTCCAGAGGGGCAAGGAGGCTAGGGTCTTTGTTGTCCCCTGTGACTCTGGAGGGAAGGTCCCGCTGAGCTGGGACTGAGAAGTGCCAGGGATGGGGGAGGGCCGCAGGGCGGCTGTGTGGGAGGCCGGGCTACAGGCCTCCCTGAGTAGGTGGGCTACAGAGGAAGTGGGGAGGATGAGGGAGGGCAGGCCCCCTGACCTGAGAGGAAGCTGAAGAAGGCTGGGCCTTTTCCTCTGGATCTAGATACTGTCCATTTCACTGAGGAGCCGGTAGCTGCTAATCTAGGATCAGCGGAAGGTCATTGCTTAGGCTGTCCTGGCTAGAAGAGCACCTCCACTGTGCTAGGCCTTATCTAAGGAGAATGGCCACTGTGTGCCAATCCCTGAGCCGGGATAGCATTTACTGGGTGTCAAATCTTGTGCTGGAAGCACCTGCTGTGTGCGAGAACCTGCATCAGCAGAATGCCCACCATGTGCCATGTCCGATGCTGAGACAGCACTCATTGTGTGTCAGCCCCAGGTGAGGAGCCCCTATGGTGTGCTAGGTCCTGCACTAGGGGAGTACCTCAGGTATGCCGAATTCTGTGCCAGGTAAAGACCCAGTGTGTGCCCAGCTCTGAGCTGGGTGAGCACCCACTGCGTGCCTGGCAGTGTGCTAGACGAATGCCTACAGGGTGACAGGCTGTCTTCTAAGGGAGTGTCTAATGTGTGCCAAGTCTGCACTAGCTGAGCATTTGCCACATGCTAAGACTTGGGTTAGGTGAGTGCCCAGGCAGGGACAGGCCCTCTACCAAGGGAGTGTCCAAGGTGTGCCAAACCTTGTGCTTGGTGACCTCCCAGTAAGGCACCAAGCCTGCACTAGTTGAGCACTTGCTACATGCCAACACTTGGGCTGGGTGAGTCCCCACTATGTGCCAGGTCCTATGACGGATGCTATAGACAGGAGGTGCCCAAACCCTCAGGGCAAAACATACGAGAACAGGTCAGGGTGGGGCAGCCCCTGGCGGCCTGTGGTGCTTGCAAGTCCTCCTGGGATTTGGATGCTCTGGCACCCAGAGCCCTAATCCAAATGAGTCTGTTCCTGTTCATTGTGAGGCTTCCCAGTGGCAGAAACAATCAGCGTGCTCAGACATGAGAAGAGGTCAAGGAAGCCCGCCAAGGCCCGGACTGCCCAAGACTCTGCATGAGTGGGTAGTGGCACTAGGGAGGGGACTGAGGTAGCCAGCCTGGGAAATGGTGTGACATTGGTGGGTGAAGGATTAAAACTGAGCTAGTGGGGGCTCTCTTGCCTCCTGTCCTGGGTCCCTCTCCTCCAGCCCCTTGCCCTTTGAGACCTAGGTGGCCCTGCTCCACACGTGTACGAGGGCCTAGGTCTCCATGGAAGGACCACCCCACCCACCCCCTAGTGCCCCCAAGCATCCCAGCTGCTCCCAGGCTTGGAGGCACCCTGGCCAGCTGGGTTCTCGCACAGCCCTGTCCTAGGAGCTGCTGAGGCGTGAGGGAGGCAGCTGAGCTGGCCTGGCAGAGACCATCTGGGCTGGGAGTGAGGGAGGGACACGTGCAGCGGGCATGTGGGCCTGGGCACGTGCTGGTAAGCTGCTTGTTACCCATGGGGCACTGGCTGTAGCATCCAGCAGAAGCTCCAAGGATAACACAGGGTGTCTGCCGACACTGAAGAGACTTAGAGGGCCAGTGTCCTCACACCCAAACCTGGGTAAAGGGGGATAGAAGTGAGGATCCCGTGGTAGGGGCCAGTGCCTGCTCCATGCATGCCAGGGTACAAACAGAGCAGCAGAAGCCACAGAGAACTGTGATGGTCCAAGTGCATGGTTACACACACGCCCCTTAACATCCTCTTTTGATCTACCAGGGTATCCAAAGAAGAAGCCTGTCAGAATGATGCTTCCTTAGTTACTGGCCATAGGAAGACACGGAAGACACAAACGTGCTGACTGGGCTGCCTGTGTTAGCAGAGATGGGGTTCGGCTGGGACCAGCTGCCCTGTGCACCTCAGAGGCTGTGTCTAGAGACAAGCACTGAACGGAGGTGGCTTCAGTCCCAAACTGGAACCCAAGAATAGAGTGGAATAGTCCAAGGTCATCAGCAGAGCTGAAAAGGAAGCAGGAATAGAATCTCCAAGCAACCACTGGGGGTGCCCATGGGACGGATGCTATGAGCCTCAAACGCAGCAACAGTGGGCAAAAGCCAAAGGGCAGAGAGCGGGGAGGAGAGCGAGCCTCAGCTATCTTTAGGCACATCCTAGTGCTGGGAACAGGAGTCCCAAGGCAGCATTCCCATCCACAGACAGGCTGGCTGGGCCGACCGGCAGAGCACAGTCCGGGAAGCTCAGTTCAGGCAGGGACTCTGGGACACTGGGACCCATGCCCTCTGTGCTGCTCACATCTCTCCGCCTGCCTTCCTCCCAGTCCTTCCAAGTCACTCCAGAGAAAGAAGAGCAACCATGGAGGACTCAGAGGTTTCATGGGGCTCAGAATCTCCATGGTAGGAAGGGACAGGGCCACACCCCACTTCCCGTCACAAGCCCATGGCAATTCCAAGACCTCTCCAGGAAAGGTGGGGCCATGTTTGGGTTCTCAGATGGGATTCACCCCTAGCAAGTGTTCAGGTCATAAGACCTCCATCTGGGCCCATTTCTGAGCACCCAGATTTCAGGAATCTTAGGAATACTTTCAGGAGCTTGGTTCATTCAGACTTACTCCAATCAGTCAATCAGCAGGGGGCTAGACCAGAGGGATGGGGCCAGGGGTTGGATGCAGGAGGTTCAGAACAGGGCCAGATAGAAGATCCTGAGCTTGGAACAGAACCACCCGGTTCTCTCCCACAAACTGTTCTTTTTAAATTTTTTAAAATTTCTTTTCTTTCTTTTTTTTTTTTGAGACAGAGCCCTGCTCTATTGCCCAGGCTGGAGTGCAGTGGCACAATCTCGGCTCACTGTAGCTGGGATTACAGGTGCGTACCACCACATCTGGCTAATTTTTGTAGTAGAGACAAGGTTTCACCATGTTGGGCAGGTTGGTCTCAAACTCCTGACCTCAGATGATCCGCCTGCCTCAGCCTCCCAAAGTGCTGGGATTACAGGCGTGAGCCACCACGCCCAGGCCAAGTTGTTCTTTTAAACCAGGTACTTTGAGTCCCAGAAATCTTTGGTGAGAGACAGGGCTTGTTTGGGGAGGGCTCAGTAAAGACCCCAGGCCAGTGAATCTTTCATTAAATGAGAAAAGCAACACAGGAGATTGACAGGATGGGAGCTGCTGAGGGAGGGACTGTCCATGGTCAGTCCCTGGTCCCCACCCCCGGCAGCCATCCAGTCTAGCCTGTCCCCAGGGAAGATCTCAAGAGAAGGAAGACAACCATTGCCTCTGGGACAGGATTTGGCATCACTTTCCTGGTTCCTGCTTCTGGTGCTGACCTGGTCCCTCCATCAGCTAGTCTTGCTCCTTTACCTTTAAGAACCTCACCCAGGCCGGGCACGGTGGCTCACGCCTGTAATCCCAGCACTTTGGGAGGCCGAGGCGTGTGGATCACCTGAGGTCAGAAGTTTGAGACCAGCCTGGCCAACGTGGTGAAACACCGTCTCTACCAAAAATACAAAATGAGCCAGGCTTGGTGGCACATGCCTGTAATCCCAGCTACTCGGGAGGCTGAGGCATGAGAATTGCTTGAACCCGGGAGGGGGCAGAGGTTGCAGTGAGCCGAGATCACACCACTGCACTCTAGCCCAGGCACAGAGTGAGACTTGGTCTCAAAAAAATTTAAAAAATAGAAAGGATCTCACCCATCCCGCTGTGTCTCCTGGCCTCACCACTACCTCCCCTGTGCTCTAAGGTTGAGGGCAAAGAAAAGCCAGGACATGGGGAAAGGGTGGAGAGAGATTTTCTGAGAGTCCTCAGGAGAGCACTCAAAACAAAATGTTGTTACTTTTCAGACTGAGAAGGACCCAGAGAAGTGGAGAAAAACCAGGCAGGGTCTGAGGGAGGAGCCCTTGATCAGCACAGACGGAAGCCGCCTGCACAGCCCCAAGCTGCACTGTCCTCTCAGCACATGAGTGACCTCCTTCTGTCCGCAGCACCTCTGTGACAAGGATGGGGCGCACACCTCCTGCCTTCTGGCAGATCTTCGTGGGCTCTGTGGGCTTGGAGCCTGACACTCTCTGACCTGGTAGATGAGGGGCTACCTGCTCATGCTGGGGTCAGCTGGGAACTCAGGAGCCCTGGCAGTGCTGGCCTTCCTAAGCCTTCCTGTCATGGCAAGCAGCTGGCAGGAGGTCCTGGGGGCAGAGCTTGGGACTCCCCTTCCTCCCCACAGTCTGGCCTCTGTACTCACCAGCATCCCTTTGGCACCTTTTCCTACCATGGCGGCGGTGGGCTGGGGCTCTGGTGATGGGGACCACACTCACAGGCTCTGCTTCCAGCGCCTTTCAGGCCACAGACCTCAAGAGCTGTGGAGAGAGCAGAGGGTGAGGTGAAGACTTGGCCATGTGGCCCACAGGGCTCTCCAGACAGGTAGTGCAGAGCCACCCACCACCAGCCGGCCCAGGCCCTCTGCCAAGCCATGTCCGCATGCTGCTCCTTTCTTTCTGGAAGACCCTCAGATCCAGCTCCTTCCCAGTGCCCCCAACCTTTCCCCTGGATCTCTTGATCTCCAGGCTTCGTGTCCCAATGGGCAAAGGTCTATTTTTGACTCTCCAGATGCCCAATCCTGTAAAAGATAAAAAATGAATACCGAACTGGGATGGAGTCCAATTCCTTCATGGCCTGTGTGAATGGCTTCAGCCTTTCCCGGAGGGGAATCAGCTCCGGTCAGCACACTCTCCCCATCCTCACCCCAGCCAGGCAGCCAGGACGGCCCTTCCCCATCTGGGTGGCACCCAGTGTGGGCTCCAGGGCAGCTGGGCTTGTTGTCATGTCATTCACTTGGACCAAGCTCTGGGCCAGCCACACACCCCTGTGCAGCCACGCCTTCTTGCACTCCCAGCTGTCCCCTCCACAGCAGTTCACCAGGTGAAATTCTACAAATCCTCAGCACTGCACCGGGCTAAATGTCACCTCTTCTCTGCAGCCTTTTCTGACCCACTCTCTCAAAAGAATAAAAAAGTTGCTTCCTCTTTTCTGTTTTGTGCAAATCTCTACTAGTATTCTTATTTCGTATGACACTTATTTGCTTTTAAGTTCATCAACCATGAGTCAGTGAGTTCCCCGAGGGCTTGGGACTGTTTCTTTTGCCCTCTGTGCCCAGCACGTTGCACGGCACTGGGCTTACAAGAAGTGTTAGTTGAATTGAAATGGAGGGAAATAGCAAAGGCGGGACCTCTGGAATGAGGGATCCAGGCCAGCCCAGGATCTTGTGGGAAGCATCTGAGGGGCAAGGTGGGGCTGGCGAGCTGTGGGGCAGCAGCCACGTGGAAGGAGCAGCCCCATGGCAGTGCTGGTGCACACGGGCTTAATGTCAGATGGGATGGAAGAAAGGTTAGTTTTTGACAGGCCTCAGGAGAAATCCATCTTCAGAGAGCCTTAAAGAGTTGTCTCATTGCATTCCAGCCTGGGTGACAGAGCGAGGTTCGGTCTCAAAAAAAAAAAAAAAAAAAAAAAAGAGTTATCTTGGCCGGACGTGGTGGCTCACACCTGTAATCCCAGTACTTTAGGGGCTGATTACCTGAGCTCAGGAGTTCGAGACCATCCTGGCCAACATGGCGAAACCTGGTCTCTACTAAAATTACAAAAATTAGCTGGGCGTGGTGGCGGATGCCTGTAATCCCAGCTACTCGGGAGGCTGAGGCAGGAGAATCGCTGGAACCTGGGAGGCGGAGGTTGCAGTGAGCCGAGATCCCACCACCATTGTACTCCAGCCTGGGCGACAGCGGGACTCGGTCTCAGAAAAAAAAAAACAAAAAAAGAATTGTCTCATGGGAGGAAACCCCTCCTCAGGGCCTAGACCCAGGAAGGATTCGGCCCTGCCTCTCTCTGGAGCCTTTCCTGCCTTCCCAGGGAGTCTGTTCCCAAGGCTATTCTGGGCAACTCTGCCCTACCCACAGCCACCTGTCAAGGGTCACCTCTCACCTACAAGCCCAGGAAGTCTCTGGAAGGCTGGAGGAGAGATGAGGAGGCTGCTCTTTGCCTATGCAAATCAGCCCTTGGCTTTTTTAGGCCCTTTGCCCTGGCTGCCTGGTCTCCTGCAGAGCTTCTCTTAGGGCAGGGTGGGGACAAGATGTGACCCAGGCTGGCCTGTGGCTCAACTTCTTCTCCTAAAGAGGTTCCAGCTCATGGCTTTGGTCTTCTGGGGGCAAGTAAAGAAAGATGGGGGTGTGCTCCCTCAAAATGAGATCATACTTTGTCCTCTCTCACCCCTGTGCCTCCCTCTCAAGCTGTAAACTCTAGATTTGACTCCCTTAAAGCCACCTCTCCTCATTCAAGGACTAATAATGACAATGATGATAGTAATAACAGCAGATGGCATTAGAAAGAGCCATGTCAGCTGGGTGCAGTGGCTTATGCCTGTAATCCCAGCACTTTGGGAGGCCGAGATGGGCGGATCACCTGAGGTCAGGAGTTCAAGACCAGCCTGACCAATATGGTGAAATCTCATCTCTACTAAAAGTACAAAAATTAACCAGGTGTGGTGGTATGCGCCTGTAGTCCCAGCTACTCGGGAGTCTGAGATAGGAGAATCGCTTGAATCCGGGAGTCAGAGATTGCAGTGAGCCGAGATCACACCATTGCTCTCCAGCCTGGGTGACAGAGTGAGACTTTGTCTTAAAAAAAAAAAAAACAAAAAAGCCACGTCACGGGTTGGAAATTATTAAGCCCACTGGTCAGGTAAGTGAACTGAGGACATTGTGTCTCCAAACTTAGGCTGCAGAGGGCCCTCACCCAGGTTATTCTGGAATTCCTCCCAGTTTACCATCAGAGAGACGGACTCGGAGAGGTCAAATGCCTTCCTTGTAAGTGCTCGAGTGAGGACTTGAACTAGGTTTTCAGACCTGACATCTCTGACTCTGACATCTCTGACTGCAAATGCAGTCCCTGCCCTCAGGTAGTTCGTGGACTGGAGGGAAAAGACTGCTTCATGGCGGCTTCCAGGAGAATGAGCTGGGTGTAAAGCTTTGCTCCTTCTCCTGCCTTTGACATTCCTGTTACGTGGCCCCATCCGTCCATTCAGAAAACACCAAATGATTGCCCATGGCGTCCAGCCCCTTCTACGTGTGGAAGATCCACAACACCAGGCCCCACACATGCCCCTGAAGCATTTGTGGGCCACCGCTGACAGGCAGTAGCGGGTCACAGAGGCAGTTCAGCACAAGATAAAGAGCTCGGGGCCGGGCACGGTGGCTCAAGCCTGTAATCCCAGCACTTTGGGAGGCCGAGGCGGGTGGATCACGAGGTCAGGAGATCGAGACCATCCTGGCTAACATGGTGAAACCCCGTCTCTACTAAAAATACAAAAACCTAGCCGGGCGTGGTGGCGGGCGCCTGTAGTCCCAGCTACTCGGAGGCTGAGGCAGGAGAATGGCGTGAACCTGGGAGGCGGAGCTTGCAGTGAGCCGAGATCGCGCCACTGCACTCCAGCCTGGGTGACACAGCGCGAGACTCCGTCAAAAAAAAAAAAAAAAAAAAAAAAAAAGATAAAGAGCTCGGGCTCTGGGATCTGGTAGGCCTGGGCTGGATTTCTGGCTCAGCTACTCACTAGGTATATGATTTCAAGTAAGTTACTCAACCTCTTTGAGCCTTAGTTTTCTCAGTCTGGAAAATGGGGCCAATAGTAATTTCCTCATAAGTTCTGAAGTTTCTGCCTAATTTTTGTCCTTACCACAAGCCCTCCACATGTTCCTCCCCTCCAATCTGTTAATCCTCCCGAAGCCCTAAATCCCTGATTCTCTCCAATAGTTTTCCACAGCCAACAGGATATGGCCTAAACTGCTTAGCAGGCATTTATGGCTGACCACAGCTAGACTCATTTATTCTGCAATATTGATTGCAGGTCTGCTCTGGGCCAGAACTGTGCTAGGCACCAAGAACTCAAAGGTATCTGTACTCCTGCAGCTTACAGACTAAGGGGAAAGAGTTAAACTGATGACTAAAATTTAAAGAATTACAAACTGAGACCAGGAGCGGTGGCCCATGCCTGTAATCCCAGCACTTTGGGAGGTCAAGGCAGGTGGATCACCTGAGGTCAGGAGTTTGAGACCGGCCTGGCTAACATGGTGAAGGCCCATCTCTATCAAAAATACAAAATCAGCTGGGCGATGTGGTGGGCACCTGTAATCCCAGCTACTTGGGAGGTTGAGGCAAGAGAATCACTTGAACCCAGGAGGCAGAGGTTGCAGTGAGCCAAAGTCGTGCCACTGCACTCCAGCCTGGGCAAAAAGAGGGAACCTCTGTCTCAAAAAATAAAAAAATAAAGAATTGCATACTCAGATAAAGGATGTAAAGAGAAAGATTGTGTTATGAGACTCTACAGTAGGCGGGCCTGGCCTTGTGTAAGACTAGGGGAGGGCTTCCCTGAGGAAGTGATGTTTAAGGGTCTAAAGAAGTAAATTAGGCAAAGTGGCAATAATGAGGAAGAGAAGAGGAAGAGAGAGTCAAGCAAATGAAACAATATGTGGAAAGGCTCTGAGGCTGGAGCTCAGATAGTCAGGGGGAAATGGTCAAAGATTAAAGTGGACAGAGAGGCCTGGCCAGGGCCTTTGGGGTCTGGATTTTGGTCTTCATCTTGAGGGCAAGGGTGGCTATTGAAAGCTTTTAAGCAAAAGATCAACTTCAAGGAGAAGCAATTGGTGGAATGTGCATCTTGAAACCATCCCCCTAGATACAGTGTGGAGAAAGGACTGGAGGGAGGCTGAAGTAGAAGAGAGGAAATCAATTAGAAATGGGCCAGGCCAGGCCGGGCGCGGTGGCTCACGCCTGTAATCCCAGCACTTTGGGAGGCCGAGGCAGGCGGATCACCTGAGGTCAGGAGTTGGAGACCAGCCTGACCAACATGGAGAAACCCAGTCTCTATAAAAATACAAAATTAGCCAGACGTGGTGGCACATGCCTGTAATCCCAGCTACTCAGGAGGCTGAGTCAGGAGAATCGCTTGAACTCTGGAGGTGGAGGTTGCAATGAGTCAAGATGGCACCATTGCACTCTAGCCTGGGCAACAAGAGTGAAACTCCATCTAAAAAAAAAAAAAAAGAAAGAAAGAAAGAGAGGAAGGAAGGAAGGAAACGAGGAAGAAAGGAAAGGAAAGGAAAGGAAGAAAGGGGCCAGGTCAAAAATGAGGGGGCTCAGGTTAGGAAGGTGACAATAGGGTGAGGAGAGGTGCACAGATTTCAGATAAATATAAAAGGTAACATGGGAAGACTTGGTGATGAATCGGACTGGGTAGGGGGAGGGATAAGAAGGAGTCTCTGGTTTCTGTTGGTGCAGTGGGAGGAAGCCCATCCCGGAGGACAAACGATGGTGAGGCTGCAGGTTCGGTGCGGGGACAGGAGGGCTGGGTTGGACAAGCTGGTCTGAGCTGCGTGTGAGTCACCCAAAGGCAGATGTTGAGACATCAGTCACAGAACCCTGGCCCATCTTGACAGTCTCACCGCTGAGTATCAGGGCTGTCAGGTCAATCAGTTTTAACGGTCCATCTTGGAAAAGCCCTGGAGTCCTCACTGGGGATGGAAAGGTGACAGGCTCTTTCCCTGGCTTCAAGGACCTCACAGTTTAGTAGGTAGGTAGACGAAGAAGGATAATTTCCATTCACTGTGATGGAGGAAGTGGAGGAGTTGCGGGAGCAGGAAACAGCCCTTAGTTCTACCTGGGAGCCCAGGTCAGCAACCTGTGGCCATCTGCCGCCACGTGAGACTACCCAGCATTTGCAGAAGGCTCCTGCTTCATGCCTTTGCCCCAGCACCCGTTCCCTCTTTTTTGAGCACCCTTGTCCTGATATTCACCTGTATATATCCTACGCATCCTCAAAACCTATCCCAATGCTATTATCTTCATGAAGCCTTCCTAGGTTCTCCCCGTTGCTGTCAGCCTTCCTACTGTACCCCCACACTGTGTACGTCTCAGCACGCTTGCCACACGTAGCAACTGCGGCATGCTTCCTCGTGCCCAAGTCTGGCTCCCCACTAGATGGAGAGTTCTTCCAGGGCAGAGGTGTGCTTCTTCTGTGTTTCCAGAGCCGGGAACTGAGCGGGTACAGCCGCAGTCGCCGCATAGGCCAAGTAAAGGGGGCGTTTTCTCTGCGGTCGTTGGAAACACTTGAGCATGCTCAGTGTCGCCCATTAGTCGCTAGAACCAGTCCCCTCACCCACTACTCTCCAACCTTCTGATGCTCCCTCACTTTGGGAGTCTTTAACCTTTCAGGTTATTCTCTCCTTCCCCATTCCTCGCCCCGCAGCTTTCATTTCCCAACGGCCGCACCCTCACGCTCCTTTCAGCGGAGAAATAGACCGCGCTTTGTGCGGAAGCTGTCAGCGAGCCGGGGTCCAGTCTCCTTTAAGAGTGATCCGCGAGGGGGTGTGGCTTGCCGAGAGCAGGCCCGAAAGGGGGTGCGGCTCCTTTAGGTATCTGCGGGCCCGAGGCGCGGAGGCCCCGGGCCGGCAGGCAGGGGCGCGGTCGGTCTCAGAGCAGCGGCACCGCCCGCAGCGTCCCGGTTCCTCGAAGCGGGGCGCGTCCGCTTTAATCGGGAGAGAGATGTGGGGGCACGGGCGTTACATCAGCCGCCACGTGTGGGCCTCAGCTGGCGTGGAGGCGGCGGCCCCGCCCCCGGCCCCTGCGGTGGAAAAGTACCGGGGCGCCGAGGTCCCCGCCCCACGGCCCCGCCCCCGGGCCGGCTCCGGCCCCTCCCGGCCCTCGGGGCAAGCCCCACTCTCCCGCCCGGCCCCGCCGCCGGCTCGCGATCTGCAGTGGCTGCCGGGTGCGGAGCGCCGGCCGGGGGTGGGCGCCCAGGGCTGCTAGGCCCCTGCCCTCACCTGCGGCCGCCCGGCCCCGCCCTAGGCGTGCCGGTAATGAGGGTTGGGGTGGGGAGGGCACGGATTCTTTCCAGGGTAGCAGCCCCCAAAGAACTCCTCGCTCTCTCGCAGTCCCTTCCCAAAGCCGCGGCCAGAGCGCGGACAAAGAGAGGCTGAGTGCGCCAGGACTCTCCCGCGCGGCTTCCCGGGTCCCGCGGGCGCACGGGCACGGGCATCGGCACCGGCACCGGGAGGGCAGATAGGGAGGCAGGCCGGCTGGAGGGACCAGACAGGCAGCCAGGCTGGCGGACGCTGAGAGGCGTTGGAGCGCGCGGGAGCCCGCACGCTAGGCGCAGGCACGGCCGATTATCGACCCCCTCAGGCCCCCAGAGCGCAGAACCACTGGCTCCCCGGACGGACCGTGCCACGCTCTGGCTCCGGCGCTACCCGCACAGCCTGCGCCCGCCGCCCCCGATCGAACTGGCGTCTGGCGCCCCCCCCCCCCCACCCCACGCAGGAGCTCCCCCCGCTTCCCTCTCCCTCCCGCTTCAGCTCCTTGGTGACAGCGGTGACACCAAGCCGCGCGCACCTACCCCGACCTTTGCGGCGAGACAGACATCCCGGTGCGTGCACCCACACTCTTACCCACAGATGCCCGCATACATGCGCGATCACACACACACACACACACACACACACACACACACACATGCACACGCTGGTCCTGGGGCTCAGCCCCGCGTCGGCTCAGACCGACGGCAGGACCGACGGAGGCGCGGGCCCCAGCGTTCCCTTCCCCCAGCCCCCTTACCATGCTGCAGCCCCCTGCCCAGGCGTGCTGGGTCCGCACCGCGGTGCGCCCAGGTGGCTTTCTTAAAGTGAAAGTTGCATCAGCTTCCCGAGGCTCTGTGCCGCGCCCGCCCCGCCGCGCCGCTCGCAGCTCTTCCACAGCCTGTTGTGTTTTGGTTTCGGGGAGGCGGGGGCTAAGAGTTTGGTGAAAGTTTGAAGAGTGGAGAAGGCTTGGGAGATCTAGCCAAGTCCCTCCCCTACCCGAAGAGCTCCCCTGGCCGTCCTCCCCTCTCCATCCCATCCCCTCCCCCCGTGCAGACTTCTCAGGCTCCTCCTCCCAGGGAATAAAATTACAAGTCTCTCCAGCTTTCAGATGATTGATCCCCACGAACCCCTGGGAGTGGGCTCCACAAAGGAGCCCCCTTCTCCGCCCCTGCCTCGCTGCCCTCCAGCTGGGGCCCTTGAGCAAGCAGATGTGGTCCCCTTCGGGCTAGGGTGGAATAAAGCCAGAAGGCCTGGGGCACTTTGGGGGGCTGAGGCTGGAGTTAGCCCTCCAGGCCCCTGGCCTTCTGCGCCTGCGTTTCCCCTAGAGAGAAGTCAGAGCAAATTCCATTCCCTTTGGAGCAGAGCCGCTAGAGACTGTGGGCACTGCTGGGTAAGGCCTAGGTCCTACTCCTTGGAACTAGAGGGCTCCCTGGAGCCCTTTCTCAAATTTCCCTCCTGAACCACCGGCTTGGTCAGCTCTACTTTTGAGGTGGTATTACAGGCGCTGCAGACACCAACCTGGGATCCCTCCTCCTTCCGTGGTGAGACAGACCTGGGTTACAATCTCAGCTAAAAAAAAAGTCTTTGCCAAAAGGAGCATTGTGAGCCTCGGTTTCCTCCTCTGTGAAATGGAGAGAAGGGGCTAAGGAAATGCATGTGTGTGTATGTAAAGCCCGTTGCTCCAGGCTGCCTCTGGGGAGGGGTGCCTGGCATGTGGAATGAGGCTCCCACATTTGCATACCTTGTGAGAGCCACCACCTTTCAGGGAAAGTGGCCAGTTAGTACTGTCAGAGGAACTGGTTTTTGCCCCAACCTGAGTGGGGCATCTGCTCAGGGAAGGGGCCCAACCTACAGAGGCAATTTCTACTTTGGACCCTGAGTCCTCACCATTTTCTGGTCATGAAACAGTTTAATTTTTTTCCTTGGGACTGTCAGCCCCCAATACATGCCAAACTCACGTGAAACCAATTGTTGAGTGAGATTGCAGTTTATTAATTTATCAGAGACACTGAACAAGATAACAGGCATCAAGCCCAGGCATTCCCTGCAATGCAAGCTCTTTCAGGCCACACGCAGTCCATTCCACAAACCTTTCTCAGAGCCAAAGTACAAAGAGAGCTCTCTGTTGTCTCCTATTCACATTGGACTCCTGATCAGATCTGGGAAGACACCTTAGTCTTATCAGCAAGATTATTTTCATTTTCACTTTGTCCCCAAACCTAGTAGATATAGTATGCTTGGGATTTTTATTCTACAAACCAAGTGCAGGTGTTTCTTGTGTGAGTTGTGTGCACACACACCTGGATCTGGGCAACCTGTTGTGTCTGTGCCCCCAGACGCCTGAGCCCCTGATTGTGTATTTGTGTAGGTACATCTGTGGAAGACTGTGTGCACTGCAGCAGGTCTGTGTAGTTGTGTGTGTGCCCAATTCCTGGGACTGGGCAGATGGGGTCCAAGCCCTCTACATCTCTCCTGCCAGGACTTAACTTCCTCCATAAATTGTTTTTAGGATCTTCCTCCTTGCCTCCTCCCTGGGGCTCATCAAAAGGGATACCACCCCAGGGAAGGTAGATGGAGGATGTTAAAGAGGCCCCCAAGTAGAGGAAGGCGGACAAGGAAGAGTATGAAGGGGAAAAGGCCTCCCTCCTTCTCCCTTCCAGCAGTAGGCTGGGCTGGGGACAGGCCTAGAAGAGGGCACTGAGCGCTAAGAACACAGTGAAGATTCTGAGAGTTTTCATGGCTCAGGGAATCCATATGAAGGGAGGCAGGTGTGGGGTGCTGAGAGCAAGATTCCAGGATGCCCTCAGGCCTAGGGGCTTGGGGCCTGGGCAGTTAGAAGAGAGGGGGATGGGTGCTCAGGGGCCAGCCCTCTGAGGCTCCGTCAGAAAGAAGAAGGCTTGGGGACTAACCTGGGGACAGGGAGGCAGCCTGGCACTTTAGCCCATGCGGTGAAGAAAAGAGAACATTTTCCTTGGAGTGTTTAGGAAGATTGGGGATGTTGGCCAGAGGGCTTTATTAAACTAACACTGGCAGAGCACAAAGTCTATTTGTATACATAGAAACAGATTCATGAATGTGTGTTTTACCCACCTTGACCCAGAAAGAGCTTCAGGAAACTGCACAGTGAGCTGTGTCCTGAGGAGACATTTGTGAGAAAGATTCTGGTTTGAAAAGCCATCTCCTTGAGACAGGGACTAGAGAGGCTGTTTTTTCCAATCAGAATGAGGCCCAAAGGAGGCAGGTTTGGGCCCAGCCCAGGTCAGAGCTGGGATAGCCTCCGTCCCTGGCTGTGAGCCCCTGGCTCTGAGCAGCTGGCCCGCAGAGTGGGAAGGGCATGGCCAGCCTGGGCCACTGTGGGGCAAGCAGGGGGATCAGGACTGAGGACAGACTGGGGCAGGGGAGGGGATGGGGGAACTGATGGGGTCAGCCAGTTTGACTGGCCTGCTTCTTCCTGGGGCAGGGCTGCAGCGGGCTGGGGGGCCCACCCACTGCAGGCTGAGATGTGTCTCAGGAGCCTCCAGTTACCGCAGCCAGTGGAGCTATTTCCTGGGAGGGCTGCATCCAGCGTCAGAGCCCCCAGGGCTGGCTGGTTTCCTCCAGTGGTGTCATCAGCCTGCAGGATCAAGGCCTCTGTTTTGGGATGCACGTAAGTCAGTTTAGGTGTGTGTCTAGTAGGAATACGAATAATGCCAGACTTGGGCCACTTCTGGTGGTCACTGCAAGAGCTGGGAGCACGGGGCACCTTGATGGATGGGTGCTGGGGACCTGCTGAGAAGGTGGGGGAAGGTGGACGTTGCCTATAGTTGAAGCCAGGCATGGCTAGGGGTCTCCACCTCCTTAGAACCCCAGCCTCAGTAGCCAGGAAGCATTACTGGGAAGTGCCTGCCTGGGCTCTGCTCTCAGATTCCTCCTTTCTTGAACCTGGAGCCCAGTGGCCAGTGTCTGGCACCTCCCCTGCCCTGTCCCAACGCAGAGAAGCAGGTTAGATTGGTTCCAGATCCGAGAGCTGTCTCTGGGGCTCCAGGTACCCCTTAGGCCATCCTATTGTGGTTTCTTTCCCCCTGAAACCCCGCGACCCCAGCTCCGGGACAGCATAAGCTAATCATGGGGCTCAGAACAGGGGTTCCAGGCTGGACCTCCGTGGCTCCAGGTAGAATCAGGCATATGGACAGGAAGTACTGACTTTGGCCTTGTCCAAGGGGCAGCCCCAATCTCAGGAGCTTTGAACACCCAGACTCCTAAATAGCTTTGAGCGCCCGAAGTCCCGAATTCCCAATGTCAGGGGTGCCAGAGCACCTAACACTGTAAAGGACCCAAACCCCAGAGCCCCCAGTACCCCATTCCCAGGGGGCCTGGGGTACCCAACATCCAGACCACCCCATGTTCATAACATCCCATTTTCAGAGTGCCAGTGTTCCAGTTCACTGGACCTAGAGGGAAGGAGTGGGGTCCCTGCATTACCAAGGTCCCTTCAATGACCTATGATCTGAGGAGTGGCCGTGACTGAAGTTGGGGCTGGGGTAGTGCTGGCAGCTTCCTCGATGCTCCCATCCTGGGTCTGGAGAGGTCGAGCAGACTTGCAGGTGGGATGGCGTTTCCTCTGGCCTCAGCCCGGTCACAGGCCCTGTGGCATTTAATGTCCATTTATTCACTCACCAAATATTAGTGCGCATCTGCCATGTGCTGGGAATTGAGCTACTCTCTGGGAGTACAACCGTGAGAGAGAAGGGGTTCCTGTTCTCCCAGATGGGACAGGTGATGACATTGTGCCTGTGCTGTTATGTCAGTGTGGCTCAGCTGTCTGTGGTCCATGTGTGGCTGCGGGCATGGCTATGAGAATGAATGGCTGTGTGATGGTGTTGGCGTGAGGCTGTGCCCGCAGCCCACAGCAGCAAGCTAATGTGTGTGACTATAATGGCGGGTCTGGCTATGTCTGTCTGTCCAGCCAGCCTAATAATCCCTCTTTGCCTCACTGCTATTTCAAGGATTGGAAGTAAAGCCCCCCTTCCCCTCAGACCCGAGGTACCGAGGGTCAGGCCTCCCTGTAGGGAGGAACAGACTGGTTCCTGAGCTAGAGACTGACCCTGGAGCCGCCCTGCAGCAGGGCTAAAGATTTCTCCCACTGCTCCTGCCCCTGCTGGACCCAGAGCCTCTTTGGATTGGGAAGACAGGAAGAGGGGTGGCTATAAGCCGAGCAGTCGACACCAAAAATAGCCATCTGCCCTGGGGAGGATCCTCTGGCACCACTCCGTCCTCCACTCCAGCCCAACCCGGCCCACTGACCTAGAGCCTCGGTAGGGCTCCTGTCTGACTCTACTTCCCCAACTCCTATCTGAGTAACCCTCTCAGATTCAAAGGAGGGACAGAGCAATGATGTCACTACAAATGATGACATCATAAAGAGCTCTGGCATCACAAGGAGTGACCCCAGGCCCCGGGCGGGGCTCCATCTGCTGGCAGCTCCCCAGCAGGGATGGCAGGGCTGGATAAGCCCTGTGCGGGGCCCTGCCTTATCTGTCCCCCACACATATGTGATAAGCCTCTTACCATGGGCTGGCCCAGGGAGCAGGTGGGGAGCAGGCCGGAAGAGGGGAAAGGCCAGCTGAGGCTGGCTGAACTCCAGGGAAGAAAGCCAGGGTCAGGGAGTCCTGGCAGAACCCCAGCAAGGGGAGATGCGGGGTCACTGTTGGGGGCAGTGTGGAGCTGTGGTTAGGGTCATGGATTCTGAAGCCAGGCTGCCTGCATTTGTATTCCAGGTCTCCACTTAATGGCTATGTAAGCAGACCTCAGCTTCCTCAATATTCCTCACCAGGAATACTATTAATATTAGCAGTGACTATCAACCACGGTATTGTTGTGGGGATTAAAGGATTTAATGTGTGTGAAATTGGCACAGAAGAGGGCCTGGCTCATAGAGAGCACTCATCCATCCTCCTTCCTAGATCTGATCTTCCCCGGGAGCTGCCCACCATACCCAACGGCATACTTGGGTGGCCGGGGCCTAGCTGGGGTTTCCAAAAACTGCCCAGCCCCCCACACATCCCACACTACCCTGTCTAAACTCACCCTGAAACTCCCCAGGAATCCTGGCCTTTTCGGCATATTTTCTTCCAGCAATCTCCCCAGACACATTGTGGCCCTGGTGCCCTCTGGTGACAAAAGCCATACATGGCAGTTACAGCTGCATTCCCCAGGACACATTGGGCCAGACAAGGTGCTGCCCCTTGTCTGATTATTTTATGCCATCACATCAGGTTTTCAAAGTAGGAATTACCTGCGTTTTCTGGAATGAGAGCTCAGGCAGGTTAAATAATTGGCTGCAGGTTACAGAACTAATAGGTGGTAGAACGTGAACTTGAATTCAGGTTGGCCTGTGTCCAAAACCTGAACTTGAATTCAGGTTGGCCTGTGTCCAAAAGCTATTATTTCACCCCATGCACAATATACTTGGGGGGATGTGCTGGCATGGCCACAGGGCCCAGTAGATGTTTTACATTATGAGCCACTCTGCTAGTTTGAGTATACCTATGGTTGAGTGTATGGCCGTTGAGATTCTCCATCTGTGAATATAGAATAGTGTGACCTGGTGTGTTGGCTTTTTTGTGACTTTGGTGTGGCTGTGTGATTGTATTGTGTGAGTGCAGCCATGGTTGGGCTTGTGAGAGATTAGCCATGGCGTGAGGGGCTGGCCTGACTCTGTGTGTGTGTGTGTGTGTGTGTGTTGGTATGACTGTGTTGTGGAGGGATGTATAGCCAGTGGGATTGTGTAGCGAAAGGTGACGAAGGGCCCTGAGTTCCCAGCGCCACTTGCCTTTTTGGTCCTAGGCCTGCATCTGCTCACCATGACTGCATGATGGATGGCTTCACATGCCGAACACACTCCCAGGGGACTACTCGGTTTCTCCTTCCCCCAGCCCCCCTTTTACTTTTCGAGGAAGTAAAGCAAATAGTACCACAGATGGAGTTGGTCTTCCTTTTTTCCATAGGATATTTGTGAAAGCATTTTACATGCCTTTGAGTGATATCTAAAAAGAAGTGTCATTTTTAAAAAGTCAATGTGACTATTCTAATTAATTTGAACATCAATTCTCAGGGTGTTGATTGCAGATCACTGGGAATCTTTAAAACTCTTACAGGGGATCCACAAGGCAAAAGCTATTTTCCTGAGAATACTAAGTTGTTATTTGCCACTTTCACTTTATCGATATTTGCACATGACGTAAGAGCAACAGTGGGTGAAACTGTTGGCACCTAAGCGTGAATCAAGGCACGGCACTCAACTGTACCAGTAGTCTTTGTATTCTTCTCCACCGTGGTGCATGAATAGTAACAATAGGAGGAAAAAAAAGGGCCAGTTTTGCCTTATTTATTTATTTATTTTTATTTTTGTGATGAAGTCTCACTTCATCACCTAGGCTTGAGTGCAGTGGCACAATCTAAGCTCGCTGCAACCTCCACTTCCTGGGTTCACGTGATTCTTCTGCCTCAGCCTCCTGAGTAGCTGAGATTACACGGGCGCACCACCACGTCTGGCTAATTTTTGTATTTTTAGTAGAGACAAGGTTTCACCATGTTGGCCAGGCTGGTCTTGAACTCCTGACCTCAAGTGATCCACCCACCTGGAACTCCCAAAGTGCTGGGATTACAGGATTGAGCCACCATGCCCAGCCTCAGTTTCTCTTTAAAAGTCCTTGGTGAAGCAGTAAAATTATTATTATTATTTTATTTTTAAAGGCATCGGTTTTGTTTGTTTTATACTTTAAGTTCTAAGGTACATGTGCACAACGTGCAGGTTTGTTACATACGCATACATGTGCCATGTTTGTTTGCTGCACCTATTAACTCGTCATTTACATTGAGTATTTCTTTTTTTTTTTTTTGAGACGGAGTCTCGCTCTGTCACCCAGGCTGGACTGCAGTGGCCGGATCTCAGCTCACTGCAAGCTCCGCCTCCCGGGTTCACGCCATTCTCCGGCCTCAGCCTCCCGAGTAGCTGGGACTACAGGCGCCCGCCACCTCGCCCGGCTAGTTTTTTGTATTTCTTAATAGAGACGGGGTTTCACCGTGTTAGCCAGGATGGTCTCGATCTCCTGACCTCGTGATCCGCCCGTCTCGGCCTCCCAAAGTGCTGGGATTACAGGCATGAGCCACCATGCCTGGCCTACATTGAGTATTTCTTCTAATGCTATCCTTCCCCCAGATTCCACCTCACGACAGGCCCCGGTGTATGATGTTCCCCTCCCTGTGTCCAAGTGTTCTCATCATTCAGTTCCCACCTATGAGTGAGAACATACAATGTTTGGTTTTCTGTCCTTGTGAAGCAGTAAAATCATTGTTTTGTGATTTCATGTATCAGTAGTTACTTTATTTTTATTATGGATTGGTATTTCATTGTATAAACACATAATTTGCTTAAACATTTACATGTTGATGGACATTTAGGCTGTTTTCTGTTTCTTGGTATTATGAATAAAATTGATATGCACATTCACATGCAGATCTCTGTGTGGACGTATATTGTCATAGCTCTTGAATTAATACTTTGCAGTGCGATTGTTGGAGCATATGATAGGTACTTTTATAAGAAATTTCCAGTTTCCCAAAGTTGCTGTACTATTTTGCATTCTGATCAGCAATTTTGAGACTTCTAGTTGCTCTACATTCTCACCAACTTATCAACCTTTTAAACTTTAGCAATTGTAATAAGTGTACCGTGGCATCTTATTGTGGTTTTAATATGCAATTTCCTGATGATTAATGATTTGAGCATCTTTTCATGGACTTTTTGCCATTCATGTATCTTCCCTAGTGAAGTATTCATTCAAATCTTTTGACTTTTTTTTTAATTGAAATTATTTTTGAGACAGGGTCTCACTCTGTCCTTCAGGATGGAGTGCAGTGGCACAAGGCTCACTGCAGCCTCGACCTCCTGGGTTCAAGCCATCCTCCCACCTTAGCCTCCTGAGTAGTTGGGACTACAGGCCTACACCACCATGCCTGGCTAATTTGTTTATTTTTTATAGAGACAAGGTCTTACTATGTCATCCAGGCAGGCCTTGAACTCCTGGGCTCAAGTGATCCTCCCACCTCCCAAAGTGCTGGGATTATAGGCATGAACCACCATGCCTGGCCTTTTTGACCATTTAAAAAATGAGTTTGCATTATTATCACTGAGTTGTAAGAGCACAATTATTTTTCACAGTCTGTTTCTTATCTTTTCATTTTCTTAACAGTGCCTTTCAAAGAACAGAAGCTTTTCATTTTGATAAAAATAAATTATTTTTTTCTTTTATAGTTTGTACATTTTGAGTCCTATCTAAGAAAATATTTACCCAACTCAGGACCCTCAAAGATTTCCCCTTATGTTTTTGTCTAGAAGTTTTATAACGGTAGCTATTACTTTAGTTCTATGATCCATTTTGCTTTATTAAACTATGCAAGGGAAGGAGTTGAGCTTTGTTTGTCTTTGTTCTTGTTTTGATTACGGATTTCCAATTGTTCCAGCACTGTTTGTTGAAAATACTGTCCTTTTTCTATTGAATTAACTTGTGATCTTTGTCAAAAGTTAATGGATCGTGAAGATGGAGGTGGTGGCTCATGCCTGTAATCCCCACGCTAGGAGAGGCTGAGGCAGGAGGATCACTTGGGGCTAGTAGTTTGAGACCAGCTTGGGCAACATGGCAAGACCCCATCTCTACAAAAAATAAAAAAAGAAATCAGTGGACCATATATGTACAGATCTATTTTGGATTCACGCCTGTAAGATACTGAGCATCGGCTGGGCGCAATGGCTCACGCCTGTAATCCCAGCACTTTGGGAGGCTGAGGCGGGCAGATCACCTGAGCTCGGGAGTTTGAGACCAGCCTGACCAACATGGAGAAACCCCGTCTTTACTAAAAATACAAAATAGCTGGGCATGGAGGCGTATGCCTGTAATCCCAGCTACTCAGGAGGCTGAGGCAGGAGAATCACTTGAATCCGGCAGGTGGAGGTTGCAGTGAGCTGAGATTGAGCCATTGCACTCCAGCCTGGGCAACAAGAGTGAAACTCCGTCTCAAAAAAAATAAAATAAATAAAAGATACTGAACATTTTTTGATCTGTATGTCTTTATGTCGGTACCACACTGTACTGATTATTTTATATTGTCTAGAAGAAGCAGTAACATTATTAACTTTACTAAGTCTTAAGCCTTGATTATATGTCTTTGAAATATTTTGTGTGACAAAATGGGAAGTATGCTTATCTCAAGGAAAAGCACTTACGCAATTGAATTGTGAACTGAATGCACCAAACAACAGTTTTACTTAAAAGAACAAATGACAAACTATAGTTATCAGACTTGGGTCTTTGGCATACTTTTTCTCAAAAGTGAATCAAGTGAGCCTATCAATGCAAGGAGAAGAAAATTAGTGTTTGTTGCCAATGACAAAATTAGCGTCTTCAAGTGAAAATTAGGATTTGGAAAACTGATTATCTACTTACATTGAGTTTGAAAGCTTTCAATTCTAATGAGACCAGTGATAGCACTGATGAGTGTGCTTTTTAAAAAATATTGTATAATGAAATGTGTCAACATTCGGGAGATCTGCATAACTCGGTGAACCAATATTTTCCAAATGACCAATAAGTAATGTTACAAAACCATGCATGAGTAAAAGATCTATTCAAAGTGCAAGGCAAACCAGTGGAGTGTAACGTTAACAGAGTATGAAATGTCCACGTACTAACTAACCTTTAAGAAACTACCACCTCGAGTTTTGGTATGGAAGAAAGAACAATAGCCACAATTCACTGAAAAGGCTATTAAAATACTCCTCTCTTTCCCAACTACATACATCATGAAGCTGAGTTTTCATCACATATTTTAACCAAAGCAACCCATTGCAACAGATTGAATGCAGAAGAGCTGAGAATCTAGCTGTCTTCTACAAGCCAGACAGTAAAGAGATTTGCAAAAGTGTAAAACGGTGCCACTGTTCTCACTAACATTTTGGTTTTAGAAAATATACAGCTATCTGGCTGGCCGCAGTGTCTTATGTCTGTAATCCCAGCACTTTGGGAGGTAGAGACGGATGGATCACCTGAGGTCAGGAGTTCTAGACCAGCCTGGCCAACATGGTGAAACCCCGTCTCTACTAAAAATGCAAAAATTAGCCAGGCGTGGTGGCAGGTGCCTGTAATCCCTGCTACTCAGGAGGCTGAGACAGGAGAACCGCTTGAACCCAGGACGTGGAAGCTGTTGTAGTGAGCTGAGATTGCGTCATTGCACTCCAGCCTGGGTGACAAGAGCGAAACTGGGTCTAAAAAACAAAAACAAAAACGCAGCAGAGAAAAGAAAATATACGGCTATCTTTCATAGGTATATTTTCAGTTAAAATATAATAAAAATATAGTTATTTTGAATTAATATATATTTTAACTTTCAGTTTTAATTTTGAATCCATTTGAAGATCATGAGATAAAACCACTTAAAATTCTTTGGGTTCTTAATTTTTTTTTTTTTTTTTGAGACGGAGTCTTGCCCTGTCACCCAGGCTGGAGTGCAATGGTGTGATCTCAGCTCACTGCAACCTCCTCCTCCCGGGTTCAAGAGATTCTCCTGCCTTAGCCTCCTGAGTAGCTGGGATTACAGGCACCTGCCAGCACGCTCAGCTAATTTTTTGTATTTTTAGTAGAGACAGGGGTTTCACCATGTTGGCCAGGCTGGTCTTGAACTCCTGACCTCAGGTGATCCGCCCACCTCAGCCTCCCAAAGTGCTGAGATTACAGGCATGAGCCACCGCACTCGGCTTGGGTTCTTAATTATTTTTAAAAGTGTGAAGGGGTCCTGAGACCACAAAGTTTGAAAACCACTAAATTAGAGTTTTGCTTTAAAAAGAAAACTTGCCAGGTGCAGTGGCTCACGCCAGTAATCCCAGCAGTTTGGGAGGCTGAGGCGGGCAGATCATGAGGTCAGGAGATCGAGACCATCCTGGCTAACACGGTGAAACCTCATCTCTACTAAAAATACAAAAAATTAACTGGGTGTGGTGGCAGGCACCTGTAGTCCCAGCTACTCAGGAGACTGAGGCAGGAGAATGGCATGAATCCGGGAGGCGGAGCTTGCAGTGAGCGAAGACTGTGCCACCGCACTCCAGCCTAGGCGACAGAGTGAGACTCTGTCTCAAACAAAACAAAACAAAACAAAACAAAAACAACTTGATTTGTTTTGCCCTAAACCTTTGTTCATATTAATGTACTATTAAAGAATAAGTTTATTTTGCCACTACATTACAGCGCATATGAGCTACTGGTTTTTAGCATGTTCCCAGCGTGGTTGGCAGCATCTCCCTCCCTTGTGGAAGGTGCCTGTTGTCACCTGCTCCCCACACAGCCCCTGTTTTCTCCCTTGGTGAGGGAGAAAAATGGATCTCTTCATAGTTACTGCCTCCAGGACATGTGACACTAGCTGGCCCGCCGTGGGTTTGAAGCAATTTCTGGTGATCTTGGTTAATTCTCTCTCTTTCATTTCCAAGCACACTATTTATTTATTTATTTATTTATTTATTTATTTATTTATTTATAGATGATCTTGCTCTGTCACCCAGGCTGGAGTGCAGTGGTGTGATCACAGCTCACTGCTGCCTCAACTACTCAGACTCAAGTGATCCTCCCACCTCAGCCTTCCGAGTAGCATGTGCCACCATGACTGGCAGGTGCTAAAAACTCATTGTTTTTTGTTTTATTTTGGAGAGGCAGGGGTCTCACTGTGTTGCCCAGGCTGGTTTCAAACTCCTGAAAGTGATCCACCCACCTTGGCCTCCAAATGCTGGGATTACAGGTGTGAGCCACTGTGCCTGGCCCTCTAAGCACATTTGTAAAAAAGCTATTATTTTTGTGCACTTTCTGTGTTAAGAACTTTACGTTCATTTTCTCATTTAATCCTCACAATGACCCTGTGAGCTAGATACTGTTATTATTCTCATTTTATAGATAAGAAAACCCAACCTCAGAGAGATGAGGAGAAATCTGTTGGTATGTAACTGACCTTAAATCCTCTCTAATGCATAGATAAAAATTAAAGGTGACCTTAAATCCCTTTCAATGCATACATTTAAAAAGGTGTTCATCTAAAGTTTAGTACTTTAACGATCGTTCTTAGTAACAAATTACCACTAAAGGGTTAGTAAAAAATTACCACACCAGCACAGATCCCACACCCTTAAAACTGAGCCCCAGCTGAGCCCTCACATTGGGCCCTTACCCCTGAGTCCTCTGAAGCCCCATACAGTGTTCAGGACATGTGTGCCCCAAACCTGAACCCTTATACTGCTGTCTTGCCTAATTTTTTTTCCAGAACCTTAATACTGGGTCTTCATACCCATTTTCCTCCCTGGAACCTCCCTGAGCCCTTACTTGAGGCAACATTCGTGAACTCTTCACCTGAGTCTACACATCTGACCTGCTGGTCAGCCCTGACACCAGAACCCTGCGCTTGAACCACTTAACTAGCAGCAGAGTCAGACTCTGAGACCATCCCTTTAGAGGGAGCAGCAGAGGAAGTGGGAGCTGGAGGGGAAGGGAGTGGTGGAGACAGGGGTGTGAGCTGGGCGAAGCAGGCATGGGGGAGAACCCTGGGCTGTCAGCCCCTAGCTATGGTCGGGAATGTTCCCAGACAGCACTGACCTTTCACCCCTACCCGCCTCGGTGGGAGGATTGACTGTCTCTGCCATCCTCGCTTCCGGGACCAGAAGCCACCTCTGGAGCAACTGGGGCATCCCCATGGCAACCATGCCAGGCCAGCTTGGGAGAGGCGTGGGGCTCCTTCACAGCCTTTTATTGCCCTAAAACATAGGTTGACTCTCTCATCCTGGAAACCCTCAGGGCCCTGCAGATCACCGTGTCCAGAGGGAAGGGGCCGTTGCTCCTAGCAGGTCTCCTGATTCAGGAAAAAGCGTTTCTCTGGTCTCGGCCAGATCCTTCCTGGGCCGATCTATTGGGAAGCCCAAGCTCTCTGTCCTGGGCCCCTAGCCCCTGTCAACACCCTTTGCATGCACTCTGGCCGGAGAGCAAGAGGGAGTGGAGACAGTCTGAACTCTTTCCTCTGCCCACCTGGGTGTGGGCTTGATGAGACACTGAGGGCGGGGCATCATTACCTGAGTCCGTGGAGGGAGGGGTAACTACGGTGTGGTGGGGCAAGGCCACTCAGGGCTTTGTGACCTAGACTGAGGCTTTATGTGGGTGATTAGCTGTCACGTTGGGTCTAAGCTCCTTACCCGCAGAACCTAGCTTTCCTGCCTGCCCCCAGGGCTAATCCAGAGGTGGGGGAGGGGCTAAAGACACTGGGCTCTGCCAGGGGCCTTGGTAGGTGCCAGTGACCTATTCTGTGTAACCAGCTGTGGCCTGTTCTCTGTGTATTTCTGCTTTTGTGGGTTTCTCTGGCTCTCCCTGCCTTTGAATATGTGCACCTGTGTTTCCTTCTGTCCCTCTCTCCATGTATGCCTTCTGTCCTGTGAACAGCTCTGTGACCCTGATTCTGGGAAGCTGTGGTTGTTGGCAGAAGGCAGGGACACCACTGGGTAATGAGTCACACAAGTCTGAATGACTGAACTGTGGTTGACAGAAAGTCTTGGGGACACCGATTTGTAGCTGGCGTGGGGTTTTAGATAACACAAAGTCCGGGTGGCAATGCATTTGGGATGACTCAGGGTTCAAGGGACATGGGGTTATTTGTAGTTGACACACAGATTAGGTGAGCCTGAGCTGTGGCGAATACGGAGTCATCTAGGTGACTCAGTGACAGCAATTAAAAAAGAACCGGAAGGTGGCAGAACAGTAGCCGTGGCTCTCCACCCACCCTGGAATGCATGGCTGTGTCTGGAGGCATTTTTGGTTGTAACACCTGAAGACGGGGGTGCTACTAGCATCTAGGGGGGCAGAGGCCAGGGATGCTGTTCACTATCCTACAGTGCACTGGAAACTCCCCAACAACAAAGAACCATCTGGCCTAATGGACTGTAGACTCTGAAGCCAACTACCCAGGGTGAAATCCCAGCTCTTGCACTCTGCGGCCGTGGGCAAATCTCCTCATCTCTAACATGGGGTACCCGGGTAATACCCATCTAAGGTTGTTGGGATTACTGAGCTGATGCTTGTAAAGTGTTCAAAATGCCAGTGCTGTTTATTGGTTCAGAGCTGGAGAAAACAAGAGTAGACCTGGATGGAGGAACACATCCAGGTTCCCCTTTCTCATTTTGGCTTCTACTTCACACAGGTTTTTTCCATTGCCAAAAGCCACTTCAGTCCGACGTCATGTCAGTTTAATGGTATCAGAGGAAAAGAGAGAAGTGTTTCCCCGTTTCGGTATAGTATTGCACTTATAAATTCCGAAGAACGGCTCTGCTTGGCCGAGCTTGGCCATGATCACCCATAGTTTCTCGAGGTGCCATGGTTGAGATCGGAGTCACCTGCCTGGAGGAAGGACAGGCTGTTTTCCGCAGGGGCGGGATGTTCTTACCAGAAGGACAGAAGGCAATCGAGTGACCAGGATGACAGATGGTTATGCAAAGGTTGTCGGTGCACCTGGGTTGGCACAGCGTCTGATCCAGGAGGATTACAGGTGACCTCATGTTGCGGGACTGCCCTGTGAGCTAATCTACCAACCTCTCAGAAACATTCAACTTTCTCGACACTTCCTCCTCCACCTGAAACCCTCTTCCCTAGCTTTTTGGACAGCACACTCCACCGACTGTCCTCCTTCTCCTCTGGCAGCACCTTCTGTCTCCTTTGCTGACTTCTCTTCTTGCCAAGCCTGGAAATGTCTGAGGCTCAATTCCGGACTCTCTTCTCCTTTTTCTCTGAACCTTCCTAGGATGCTCATCATGACATCATGTTGGGGACTTGACATCACCATGATGGGACTATTTACACCCTGGAATTTGGAAATACTACAAATCAGTGTCTTATTTTTCTTGAAGAGACAATAGTTAAACGGTGGCCAGCACCCACTGTCCAACACCACTGTCACAAAAACTTTATTTTATCCAGGCCTGGTCTTACCCGCAACACTATTTCACTCAAATTCTTTCTCAACATACTTTCACACACAATCCAGTGTTATCCCCAAACTATTTGACCCCAGTTTAGCCCTGAGCCCATTTTCATCCAGAATGTGTCCCTCCCACAGTCATTTGCATCCAATGTTCTCTAGACACCGCCATCAGCAACACAGACTCACGCATAACTAAGCTGCATATAACCCAGTGTCATCACTAGGTGATGTGTCAGATCTGTGCCCTCCAGACCCTCCTAACACCATCATTGTCACCCAGTCTTGGTGTATGTAGACATTTTCTTAATATTCTATTTAGGATGATCTTATCATGGAACATAAGAAAAATAAAACAGGTGTCAGCCTATGTATGAAGAATTCATCCACAAGATTTGGTAAAGGACAATAACAATAATAATAATAATAGCTAACATACATTAATTGGGTACTTGCTAGTACCAGGCCAGTTCTATGCACTTTTTTTTTTTTTTTTTTTGAGACAGAGTCTCACTCTGTCCCCCAGGCTGGAGTCTGGTGGGGGCAATCATGGCTCACTGCAGTCTCGACCTATTGGACTCAAGTGATTCTCCTGCCTCAGCCTTGCAAGTAGCTGGGACTACAGGTGTATTCCACTATACCTGGCTAATTTTTTAAAATTTTATTTGCAGAGATGGGGTCTGCTGAAGTTGCCTAGGCTAGTCGCGAACTCCTGGGCTCAAGCAATCCTCTTCCTCAGCCTCTCAAAGTGCTGCGATTACAGGCATGGTCTACCATGCCCAGCCTAAGCACTATATATATATACACACACACATATATGTGTATGGGTACATATATATATGTGTGTATATATATATATATGTGCACACTCATCTAATCTTCAGAACAATCCTAGGAAGTACATACTGTATGTTCTTCATTGTAACAGCTCAGGAAATGGATGTGCAGAGGTTAAGTAACTGATTCAAGTTCATGTGGCTAGTAAATAGCAAATCTAGAATCTGATCTAGGCAGTGTGGCTTAAAAATATGCATTCTTAGCTGGGCACAGTGGCTCACGCCTGTAATCCCAGCATTTTGGGAGGCCAAGAGGCAGGTGCATCACTTGAGGTCAGGAGTTCGAGACCAGCCTGGTCAATATGGTGAAACCTGGTCTCTACTAAAAATACAAAAATTAGCTAGGTGTGGTGGCGTGCACCTGTAATCCCAGCTACTCAGGAGGCTGAGGCAGGATAATTGCTTGAACCCGGGAGGTGGAGGTTGCAGTGAGCCGAGCAAGATCGTGCCACTGCACTCCAGCCTAGACGATAGAGCAAGACTCAGTCTCAAAAAGAAAAAAAAAAAAAAAAAAAAGCCTTCTCCGTACTAGTCCTAGGCTACAGACATGTCCTTGAGAGTATTTATGCTTACTTTTGTTGTTGTTGTTGCCTCCTGCGATTAGAAAATATTATGTTTAGATATGCTTGTTTTTATTTTAAAATATACAAGAAGAAGTAATGTTGTATTAGTCAGTAAGCCTCGGTCATAGAAATGTTTTCTTTGTAAAGGGTTGCCCATTTTTGTTTTTCTAAGATGAAGCAATTTTGCTCATAGCATTGAGCCACCCATTCCTCCAAGTGGGCTAATGAGAGGTTGGCTGTTAATTTTGATATGACGACCTTGAGGAGACAGAACCATAAGCACTGGTCCTGGGGTGAAGGGTGGTGGGGTATGGAGGGAGGAGAAGGACAGATGGTGGGAAGCAGAAGAACCAGGTCCAGACAGGCTCCAGCCTAGTCATGAGATGGGGCTGCCACGGTTGATAAATCCTTGAGGTTTGGTTGATGATCTGAGGCCCAGCTCAACTCTTGGCTTCCCCTGGAGCATTGCTGGGGAACCAGCACAGTGACATCAACGTCACTAATAGCCCATCTGCCATCAGTCACATCCATCTTCAGGGAAAGAATGCCTAGATCGTGAGAGCATCCTGCCCTGGGACCAAGGATTTGAGAATAAGAGCACGAGTCGGGGTGCTACTTCCTTCCTTGTTTATATCACCTATTTCCTTCTTAGATGCCTGGTACAAGGAATAATTAGATAGGAACACATGGGTAGCTTAGATAGGGAAGAGGAAGATTCCCTTGGGAGTCTACAGACGCCATACTGCAACACTTTGGTATTAGCAGTAGGATTGTAGTGTCCTCTAGTGGACACTTTGTGAATTTACATAGTATTATTTACTGGATGTGGCCGATAAAGGTGGGCTGAATCCAAAAAAGGGAAGATTGACGGAAGAGTGTTTGGAAAGTGGGACCATAAGAGAACTGTGTGTGTGTGTGTGTGTGTGCATACGTGTGTGTTGGAGGCTGTGTGGCTTCTCCTAACTTTACCATGCAGAAGTCAAGGAAACGGTTACAGAGGCAAAATGTGGGAGTAGCTAATGGCAATGGCCCAGAGAGATGAAAAAATGTGGGAAAACCAAAACTTGGAGGTAGGAACTTTCCGCTTCTTTTGGAGTAGACAAAGGTGACTTAAGTAGGAAAAGAACGCATAGCCAGTAACTGTCCCAACAGAATTGGACTGGTGCCTGGGGTGATTCAGGATGTCCAGTTAAGCTGAGAAATACTGATTCCACGGATCCCCTTCATTCACTCAGAGCAGACAGAAGACCATGAGACTTCCTACCCACAGTGAGCTAAAAGGACGCTTTTGTCAGAGTGGGGAAATGAAAGGGCTTTATGGGAAAGAAGATAAGAACAGATGAGTCAGAGGTTTCTGCTTAATGGTGAGTATTTTTTTCTTAAAATGTGTGTTTTTCTTCTTTGGAGAAGGTGCTGCACTCTTTGTGTTTTGAGCTGGAGGCTTTCTTTGATATGATTGGATTTGAAGCTGGTTGGTTACAAATGAATATTTGGGGCTTTAGGAAATATTCTTTATGTTTGGATGGCTTCTCCTAAGTACATAAATACATTGTTTTATTATTAACCTAAGTTTCTCTTGGTGAAATTTTCTGTGTATTTGGCCACAGTATAATTTGTTTAATTTTTGAACACAGTAACATTTACCTACAAGTTAGAGGTGTTGCAAAGTTGATTTATTCTGATAATGACTCATTTTCTTTGTTTTTGTGTGTGCATGCAGTGCATTGGGTTTAATAAGCTTTTTATTGAAATAAATCATTCACACAGAAAAATTCATTAATCATAAGCATATAGCTTAATGTGTCATCACAACTTGAACACATCTATGTAAACATAACTGTCTCAGTCTGCTGGGGCTGCTATAGCAAAATGGGACAGACTGGGTGGCTTCAACAACAGACATTTATTTCTCACAATTCTGGAGGCTGGAAAGTCCAAGATCAAGGTGCTGGCGGAGTTGGGTTCTAGTGAGGGCTCTCTTCCTGGCTTGTAGATGACTGCCTTCTCACTGTGTCTTCACAGTGTAGAGAGAGCATGAGCAAGCTCTGGTCTCTTCTTCTTCTTCTTCTTTTTTTTTTTTTTTTTTTTTTTTTTTTTTGACAGATTCTAGCTCTGTTGCCCAGGCTGAAGTTCAGTGGCATGATCTCGGCTCAGTGCAAGCTCCGCCTCCCAGGTTCACGCCATTCTCCTGCCTCAGCCTCCCGAGTAGCTGGGACTACAGGTGCCCGCCACCACACCCGGCTCATTTTTTTTTTTGTATTTTTAGTAGAGACAGGGTTTCACCATGTTAGCCAGGATGGTCTCAATCTCCTGACCTCGTGATCTGCCCGTGCTGGCCTCCCAAAGTGCTGGGATTACAGGCATGAGCCACCGAACCAGGCCCTGGTCTAGAGGACACTAATCCCATTATGAGGACCTTAACCTCATGACTGCATCTAAACCTATTTTCTTCCCAATGACCCCATCTCCTAATCCCATCACATTTGGGATTAGGGACTCAATGCATGAGTTTGGGGGGCACACAACATTTAGTTCATAATAATAACCATCCAGCAAAGATGCCTCTCTCGTGCTACCTCCCAATCCCAGTCCTCTGCCCCCACCAGGGTGACCACTAGCTTAACTTCTAACCACATAGAGGAGTTTTGCCTGTTTTTGAACTTCATATAATTAGAATTACACAGTATATATTCTTTTCTTTTTGAGACAAGGTCTCACTCTGCCACCCAGGCTGGACTGCAACCTCTGCTTCCCAGGGTCAGGCAATCCTCTGACCTCAGCCTCCTGAATAGCTGGGACTACAGGCATGTGCCACCATGCCTGGCTAATTTTTGTATTGTTTGTAGGGATGGGGTTTCACCATGTTGTCCAGGCTGGTCTTTAACTCCTGGACTCAAGCAATCCACCTGCCTTGGCCTCCTAAAGTGTTGGAATTACAAGTGTGAACCACCGCACTCAGCCTATATATTGTTTTCAATCTATAAGGTTTATCTGTGTTGTTATGTGTAGTAGCAGCTTGTTCATTTCCATTGTGGTATACTATTCCATTGCATGAATATATAATAATTTATCCATTCTAGCTTTTCAGTTTCAAATAATGTGTATCTTTTGGAGTAGACTAAGGTGACTTAAGTAGGAAAAGAACACATAGCCAGTAACTCTCCCAACATTCGTGCCTGGGGTGATTCAGGATGTCCAGTTAAGCCGAGAAATACTGTACATCTTGGAGTACAGTTACTGTCTCCTGGCATGTGCACATCTTATCTACACCTTTAGTAGATAGCATCACATGGTTTTATAAAGTGGTTGTGTCAATTTATGCTGCCACCAGCAATGTGTGAGTTCAGCAATGATAAAAGTTATTTACACCACAGAAATTGGCAACTTTTACAAATCAGAGTTTCTTTCTTAGCCAGTTGTAAAATAATTACCAGCACACCATTGCCAATGAGGCAGGAGGCAGGACTTGGACTCTGGACCAGATTGAGACTAGCTGAAAGGCAAAAACACTAGCAAGAGGCAAAAGCACCTCTCCATAAGACATGCCGACCAGTGCCATGTCAGTTTACCATTGCCTTGGCAACAACTGGACACCACCCCTTTCTATGGCAATGACCTGACAACCCAGAAGTTACCACCCTTGTTCTAGACATTTCTGCATAATCCACCCCTAATTTGAATGTAATTAAAAGTGGCCGTAAATATGACTGGCAAGCTGCCCTGAGCTGCTACTGTCTACACACTGCCTATGGGGTAGGCCTATTCTACAGAAGCAGTCACAGAGCCCTAACACTACACTGCCTCCTCAATAAAGCTGTTTTCTTGGCCGGCTGCAGTGGCTCACGCCTATAATCCCAACACTTTGGGAAGCCAAGGTGGACAAATCACTTGAGGTCAGGAGTTTGAGACCAGCCTGGCCAACATGGTGAAACTGTTTACTAAAAATACAAAAATTAGCCGGGCGTGGTGGCATGTGTCTGTAATCCCAGCTACTCAGCAGGCTGAGGCATGAGAATTGCTTGAACCCAGGAGGCAGAGCTTGCAGTAAGCCAAGATCGCACCACTGCACTCCAGCCTGGGCGACAGAGCAAGACTCCGTCCAAAAAAAAAAAAAAGGCTGTTTTCTTCTACAGTCGGCTCACTCTTCAGTTCTTTCCCGAGCAAAACCAAGAATCTTCTTGGGCAAAGCCCTAAGGTTCACCTGCCTTGCAGCAACATGGCACCAAACATGGGGCAGAAGAGAGAAGACGACAGCATGAGAGACAGAGAAAAAAATGGCAGTTGGCAAGGTGGTAATGAGAGATGGCAGTTGGCAAGACAGTGAGAGACAATGAGAGATGGCAAGCGACAGTGATTGGCAAGATGACAAGTGGAGAGATGGCAAGAAATAGAGAAGCAGTCAGTGATGGAGGCTGCAAGAGTTGTAACACTAACCAAAGGCTCCTTTTAGAGCCATCATTTTCCCTGGCAAGTGGTAGAGCCAAGCAGACAGGCTAGTGGCCATATTGCTGCTGCCTCATGTGGGAACCAGCAGGCTGGAGGGTTATCAGTCCTCACGTGGGACCCTCCCACCATGGCAGCTGAGCCCACCTAAGCTGGGGGATCCTGAAGAGACCTTCACCTGGGTGCCACGTGGAAGATTGGTCCCCACCATTTTGGCTGCTGTGGATGGGTGAGTGTCTTGCCTGCCCCCACCCCATAACATCAGGTAAGCTAAGGAATTGAAAAGCCTTTGGCTAAGAGGTCAGTTAAAAGTCTCTCATCATTTGGATACCCTGAAGCACTTCCTTGTCCTTGTCACCCTTTTCCCTGATTGTTTCCCTTCTGACTCCATTTTGTTGCTCCACCAGTTGCTTTATTTTGAGTCCTAAGATGTATGTTTTGTTGGCAGTCTTAGTTTTCACTTTGATTTTCTGTTGACTATATTTGGGGAATGATTTAAGGCAGGACACTCGGCTGTGCAAGGCCTCCTGTTGTGTTGTTCTGTGACCTCCAGCTTGGCCTGAGGTTTGCTGTTGGCCACCCCCCGGTGCCCTGGGCTCTTCAGCATTTGGTGAGGGGACCCTCGTTGGTTGAAATTCAGGCACTCCAGGTTTTTCAGCATTGATATTGCTGAAAATGCTCTGGGGTTTTCGGTGTTGACATTCCCTCTTTCATTGAGTGGATGAGGTTTTCCCCACAGGAACAGAAAAAAGCATTAGAAGGGTCCAGATTCTCACTTAAAGACATCATTGCAAGATTTGGGTTACCTAGAAGTCTGCTCAGTGATAACAGACCCTCCTTCACAGCTAAAGTGACCCAGCAGGTTTCCTAAGCCTTAGGCATTACCTGTCATCTTTACTCTTGGAGACCTCAATCCTCAGGTAAGGTAGAAAAAGCTAATTCTCCCCTGGGGAAATCTTGGTCTCGCCTTTTTCTGCTCTGAAGTTAGAAGTTATTATTTTCCTAATAGCCAGTTGCAGACCTCTTCCTGTGTGTTGTCTTGTAACTGCGTAACTGCCTTGCTGAAGCCCTCTTGGTTGAAGGGGACTGAGAGTTCCCAGGCCCCTGACCTGGTGGACAGCCACCAACAGCAGTAGAAAGGTGGCCACCTCAACACTGTTTTTGGTCTCTGCTACTAGGTAGGTTCTCTGGCAGTCAGGGCCCCTGAGGTCTCCCCTTGGGCAATGCTACTTACCCCCGCCCTTCCTCCCTTCCACTGTCACCATTTGTTTAGCCTCTTTCTGCCTAAACTCTCTGTGGAATTTAGGCCAACATTCTACTGCCCATTTGTAGCTTATAATCCACTTTTGTTACACCTTGCTGTCTATATTTACACCCTCTTTGTAGAAAGTGGGAATTTAAAAGGGAAAAGTAACTAGGCATTTGCTAAGCTTAGGTCACTAAAACCCCCGTAGAGAACCTTACTAGACATGGGGCAGCAGCGAGCATCCTGAAGGACTTGACATGAGGGTGTCTTTTAGGCAATTGGAGTAAATTCAAATTAGACAAATTGAAAAAGAAAAAATTTATTTTCTGTTGCAACTATGTTTGGGTTCAATACAAATTGGCAAACCAACAGATGTGGCCTAGGCAGGATTCTTTTTTTTTTTTTTTTTTTTTTAGATAGAGTCTCACTCTCTTGCCCAGGCTGGAGTGCAGTGGCAAGGTCTCGACTTGCCACAACCTCTGCCTCCTGGTTCAAGCAATTCTCCTGCCTCAGCTTCCCAAGTAGCTGGGATTACAGGTGCAGGCTACCATGACCAACTAATTTTTTTGTATTTTTAGTAGAGATGGAGTTTCACCATGTTAGCCAGGCTGGTCTCGAACTCCTGACCTCAGGTGATTTGGCTGCCTTGGCCTCCCAAAGTGCTGGGATTACAGGCATGAGCCACTGCACCTGGCCTCACGATTCTTTATGTTATAATGATATTGTACAATTAGAATTTGTTTTGTAAAAAGGAAGGAAAACAGGAAGAAGTTCCTTACGTGCAGGCGTTTCTGGCCATCTACCAGGATCCTAACTTAAGGGCTAGCTGTAGAATGTGTCTGGCTCATGGTACTCCCAGCCACCCAGAAGCACACCGTATTGTAGATGACCCTGTCTTAGCTGTTCCCCTATGAGGCCTGTGTCCCCACTTGAAGCCTCTCCAGTCCCCTAGTTCTGAGTGGGGGGGCCACCACTTCTCTAGTGCAGAATTCCACCTCAAAGTCAGCAGGCATCCCTGCCCTTTATCCAGCGGGCTCTGGTCCATATCCCCCGCTGCCAGAGGAAGTAAACCCAACCGGTACTACCAGGAGTTGGGCCCCATATCGGCTGCCAAAATTGGACCTGTGTCCATTGTGAGAAGTATGTCCATTGTGACAGGCATGGAGGAGCAACCACAAGATACGTGCCTTTTTCCATGTTTGATTTGGCTTTATGCAAGGAAAAATTTGGTTGTGTTTTAGAGGATCCAGGGAAGTTTGTAGAGTTTATTAAGTTGACCGTATTCTTTGATTTAACTTGGCATGACATGCAGATATTACTATGTACTTGTTGTACTGTAGAGGAAAAACAAAGAATTCTAGCTACTGCCCGTGAACATGCAGATGGAGTAGCCACTCATGACGCAGGCCATGCCATATCATGTGGGAGGAGATGCAGTTCCAGATCTAGGCTCTCAACTGGATTACTAGACAGGTTTCAAGATCTTAAATGCAGAAATCATAGGCTAATTTGTTTAACATGAAAAAGTGTGTGCTTAAGCCAGTCAATTATGACAAGGTGAGAGAAATAACTCAGGACAAAGATGAAAATCCTGCTCTATTTCAGGACCGTTTGCTTGGGGCACTCAGGAAATATGCTAATGCAGACCCAGACTCCCCAGAAAGGTGAGTTCTCCTGTGTGTGCATTTTATCACTCAATCTGCGCGACATCAGGAGGAAGCTACAAAAGGTAGCAATGGGGCCTCAAACCCCCGTGAGCCAACCCTTAAACATTGCTTTTAGGGTTTACAACAATAGGGACAAGACAGGCGAAGAGGCAAAAGCCAAAAAGTTGGCCAAAAAAGTACAATTGTTAGTGGCTGCTTTAGACCCTCAGCTGTTTCAAGGTTACCCACCCTAGGAAAATGTGGGAAGATCAATGTCTGGGATGCTCAGATGAGAGTCCCACTGCTTTCTGGACTCTAGGCCAAAATCAAATCAGTGTGCCTGTTTTTTTTTTTTTTTTTTTTTTTTTTTTGAGACGGAGTCCTGCCCTGTCGCCCAGGCTGGAGTGCAGTGGCATGATCTCAGCTCACTGCAAGCTCCACCTCCGGGGTTCATGCCATTGTCCTGCCTCAGCCTCCCAAGTAGCTGGGACTACAGGCACCCGCCACCACGCCTGGCTAATTTTTTTGTATTTTTAGTAGAGACGGGGTTTCACCATGTTAGACAGGATGGTCTCGGTCTCCGGACCTCATGATCCGCCCGCCTCGGCCTCCCAGAGTGTTGGGATTACAGGCGTGAGCCACTGTGCCCGGCTTTTTTTTTTGAGATGGAGTCTCGCTCTGTCACCCAGGCTGGAATACAGTGGCCCAGTCTCGGCTCACTGCAACCTCTGCCTCCTGGGTTCAAGCGATTCTCCTCCCTCAGCCTCCCGATTAGCTGGGACTACAGGCGCCCGCCACCACGCCAGGCTAATTTTTTGTATTTTTAGTAGAGACTGGGATTTCATCATGTTAGCCAGGATGATCTTGATCTCCTGACCTCATGATCCACCCACCTCAGGCTCCCAAAGTGCTGGAATTACAGGCTTGAACCACTGTGCCCAGCCCAGTGTGCCTTTTGTAAACAAGAAGGCTACTTGAAGAAGGACTGTCACAGGCTTAAAGGGGAGTCTGAGACACCCAGATCCATAATGACCAAGAAAGCAGAGGACTGATGGGGCCTGCGGTCCTCTACGACTCCTACTGGACACCTTAACATCTCCATAGAGGAGTCTTGGGTAAACCTGGACAGAGCAGGCAAAAATATTGGGTTCTTAATGGACATGCGAGCAGCCTACTCAGTTGTAACCCATTTCTCAGGGCCACTGTCTTCCTGCTCTTGTACAGTAATGGGGATTGATGGCCAGCCAAAAATTAGGAGATTTACCCACTCCCTTGGTTGCACCCTGGAGGACCATACATTTTCCCACAGGTTTTTACTTATGCCTGAGTGTCCTATGCCTCTACTGGGGAGAGAATTACTTTCCCAATTATAGGCCACAGTTCAACTTCTAGTGCCTCATAAGAAGGCAACAGGCTGGGAACGGACACTTCTAGCTCTAAGTGCTTACCTCAACACGGATAAGGAGATGCTCTTCCCACCACATATTGCTTCTCAAGTAGACCCCTCTGTTTGGGTCATGGAAGTTCCTGCTAGAGCTGTTGATGTACCCCCATTCCAGGTTATTTTAAAACCCAGTGTTAATTACATGTGGAAGACACAATATCCTTTGAGACCCAAGTCTCAGAATAACATCCAGCCCCTACTAACGAAGTTCCTAAAGTTTGGATTCCTACAATCCTGTGCCAGTCCCCATGTAACACCCTCATTTTACCTGTAAAGAAACCAAATGGGGAATATAAATTTGTTCAGGACCAGAGAGCAGTTAATGAGACAGCAGTCCCAGTCCACCCAATAGTTCCCAATCCTTGCACAATATTTACCCATGTCTCTGAAGATGCTCACTGGTTCATGGTAAGGATGCTTTCTTTTGTATAACTTTCTACCCAGACTCCCAGTACATTTTTACTTTTAAATGGACTGATCCAGACACTGATGCCACATCTCAGCTTAGCTGGACAGTCCTTCCCTCAAGGTTTTAGGGACCACTTGCATCTCTTCTGCAATGCATTGGCCAAAGAGTTAAGGGAACTACAGTTAACTAATGGATCCCTCTTGCAATATGTAGATGATCTATTATTCTCCAGCCTCACTAGGGAAGACTGACAGGAACACAATTCAGCTCCTTAATTTTCTGGGAAAGTGAGGATAGTGAGTTTCCCCCAACAAGGCCCAGATCTCTATGCAAAAGGCTAAATATTGGGGGTATGTGCTCACTCCGGAGACAAGGACTTTTGTTCAGAAGCAAAAAGAGACCGTCCTGGCACTCCAGCCCCTTCAGACTAAGAAGCAAGTAATAGTCTTTTTGGGAATCCTGATGTGGATTCCCAGGTTTGAGCTTAGAGGAAAGGCATTCTGTGAAGCTCTAACGGGGAGTGATCATGAGCCTTTGAATTGGGATGGAACCTGCTAACAGGCATTCTTAACACTAAAAGAAAAGCTGGGAACAGCTCCTGCTTTGGGACACCCTAACTTAGAAAAACCTTTCACTTTATGGCTTTATGTGGCTGAAAAACAAGGGACAGCTTTGGGTGTCCTAACTCAAAGGCTCGGGAATAGTCACAGACCAGTGGCTTATTTTTCTAACAGCTAGACCAGGTGGCAGCTGCATGGCCAGGATGCTTGCAAGCTGTGGCCACCACTGCTCTATTGGTAGAAGAGGCCAGTTTTAAGTTTACCTTGGGACAACAATTAGATGTCATGACCCACCACCAAGTATAGGGAACCTAAGAGACAAAAGGGCACCAATGGCTAACAGGAGGTCACTTACTTAAATATCAAGCCCTTCTGCTTGACACCCAGCTATTACTTTTGAAGTAGGTAAAGTTTTAAACCCTGCGACTCTGTTGATGGGCTTCATGTCCCAACAAACAGATCCCCAACTCATTCACTCCTGTGTGGAAACCGTAGAACAGACCTACTCTAGCAGGCCTGATCTCAAAGACGAGCCCCTGCCTAACCCCAGTGTTGGGTGGTTTATAGATGGGAGTGGCTTTATGCATGAGGGGTGAGGAAGACAGGTTATGAAGTGGTTAGCCAACAAGAGATCATTGAGACAAAAGCTTTGCCTCCCTAGACTTCCGTTCAAAAAGTGGAATTAATTGCTTTAATCAGAGCCCTGCAATTGGGAAAAGACTTAACGGTCAATATACTCACTGATTCCAAATATGGGTTCCTGGTGCTCCATGCTCATGCTGCCATATGAAAAGAAAGGAGAACATTAGCAGCTAAGGGATCCCCCATACAACATCACTCAGAGATCCTGGAACTTTTAGATGCTGTCCTTTTCCTTTGGGAAAAGGAGGTAGCAGTTAGTCACTGCCGGGGATACCAAAAGGGAGACACCTCGCTTATTTGAGGAAATGCTCCGGCAGACAGAGCAGCTAAAGCCACAGCTAAGGAGACACCAGTATTCCCATGCACTGCATTAATGCCAGGTACTCCGCCCATGTCAGCAGCACCACACTATACCCCTGAGGAAATTAAATGGACATAATAGAAAAGCTTACAGAAGGATCCCTCAGGATGATTGCTAGAAAACAACAAACTCTTTCTCCCTGAGGCTGAGCAATGGAAAATAATTAAGTATTCCCATGACTCCTCACATTTGGGACAGGGCTCCCTATTCAAATTAGTTTCTTAAATATTCTTGGGAAAGAAATTATTCCAGTCTGTGAAGTGGGTCACCAGGGCCTGTGAACTTTATGCCGGTAATGACCCAGGAAGCTGCCCATACCCTTATCCCTACTCACTCCTGTACAACATCAAGGAACATACCATGGGGAAGATTGGCAAATAGATTTTACTCAGATGCCACCATACAGGGGACTGAAATATTTGCTAGTGTTTACAGACACTTTCACCGAGTGGATAGAGGCTTTCCCCATAAGAACAGAAAAGGCATTAGAAGTGTCAGTTCCTACTTAAAGAGATCATCCCAAGGTTTTGATTACCTAAAAGTCTGCAGAGTGATAATGGACCCAGCAGGTGTCCTGAGCCTTAGGCATTACCTATCATCTTCACTCCTCCTGGAGACCCCATTCTTGGGGAAGGTAGAAAAAAACTAACCGTATTTTTAAAAGGACCTTAGCAGAGCTGTTAGGAGACCTCAGAGGCCTAGGTTTCTCTCCTACCCATCACCTTCTTTTTTCTTTCTTTCTTTTTTTTTTTTTTTTTGAGACAGAGTCTTGCTCTGTTGCCCAGGCCGGAGTGCAGTGGTGTGATCTCAGCTCACTGCAACCTCCGCCTCCCAGGTTCAAGGGATTCTTCTGCCTCAGGCTCCTGAGTAGCTGGCACTACAGGCAGGCACCACCACGCCCAGATAATTTTTGTATTTTTAGTAGAGACGGGGTTTCACCATGTTGGTCAGGCTGGTCTCGAACTCCTGACCTCGTGATCCACCCACCTCAGCCTCCCAAAGTGCTGGGGTTACAGGCATGAGCCACCGCACCCTGCCTCCCATCACCCTTTTATATGTAAGGATGACTCCAAAGGGAACACTAAAACAGTCCATTTGAAATGACTTATGGGAGGCCCTTTTTTTTTTTTTTTTGAGACAGAGTCTTGCTCTGTCGCAGACTGAGTGGCGCTGTCTTGGCTCACTGCAAGCTCTGGGGAGGCCCTTTTTAACTTCAGACCTCCTGTTTGATGAAGAGACACATAGAATGCTCACCCATATTATCAACTTAGGCTGGGTTCAAAAGGCCCTCCAAGTCCTATGGAGACAAAATATTGCTCCCTTCAACAAAGGAAATAGTTAACCCCCACAATCAACCAGGAGACTTAGTCTTAGTAAAAACTTGGAAAGAAGAATCCTCCAATGATCAATTACACATTGATCAGGGCCGTATCAGGTGCTGTTGAGTATACCTGCTGCTATTAAACTTCAGAGTATAACTAGTTTGGTACACCTGTCCAGGTTAAACCTGTTTCTTATGAGTTGCAGCACAAAAGGAAGCCCCCATGACCCACATCTGTGAGCCTTTGGAGGACCTCTGCTGCCTGTTTAAAAGAATCCACCCTCAGCCAGAGGTGGTAACGTGATGCTGTGGGTGGGAATAGGAGTAATAATTTTTATCTTCTTCCTGATCGTAATCCTTCTTTTCTGTTGCTTTAGCCAACCTCCCAGGAAACACCTCCTTTGTCCTTGTTGGGTGTAGAGGCCACCCTAAGGCCCAACTGGATACCATGTTGTCACTATTAATCCTGTTTGATTTCCTAATTACCCTGATCCGGTGCAGGTGGGAACATAATCCTATAGTAAATATTTCAAAAATTATAGCCTCAGGGAATCATCTTCATGGTTGCTGGATTTGTCATCCATATTCCCAGGGTAGAGAGTTCTACCTTCTGGCCTACCCAGAACATTTCATGGCCATCTCTCCAGATCTCCTAACTAGCCACAGTGATCCCCAAATACCCAAATTCCTACTTGTTAAGTGAAACTCTCCTCCTGATTCCCCTCCAATTCCACCTGAATATCACCCCCCAACTCCTGCCACTATTACCTTGACCTGGGAAGTTGGGTATCCATATCTCCAATGCACTAATGATTCTAGCTTTTGCACCCACTGCTGTGTTAGTGACACAAAAGCAGACGTTTCCCTGCGATACTCTGATCCAAATCTAGTTGCCAAGTTCCCCAGGCTGCAGTGAGGTAAATGGGATTCCAGTTGTCAGTGAGGAGACCATATATGGTGCCTTCTCCTGGATCAGAACATACAAGGGAAAAACAACTGCCCAATCTGGGAAGGTGGGAGTACTGTTCCTTCTGGAAAACAAAGATTGTTTGACCACTCCCATTAGAACAGGGGGAAAATATCTCCTCTAGAGACCCAACTTGGCAGCAGAGGATAAACATCACACCCCGTAGGGCCTCTGTTTGTATCCCCCCCAGGCTCATTTTGTTTGTGGCCATGAGTGGGAAGAATTCACACCCCATAACCACTCCTGACTCCCCAGGAAGCCACCTGTTCTTTTAGAAGTAGCTTTCTGTATATAAAAAGCTTGGAATAGGGTGGGTGTGGTGGCTCACACTTGTCATCCGAGCACTTTACGAGGCCAAGGCAGATGGACCACTTGAGGTCAGGAGTTGGAGACTAGACTGGCCAACATGGTGAAACCCCATCTACTAAAAATACAAAAATTACCCGGGCTTGCTGCAAGTACCTGTAATCCCAGCTACTTGGGAGGCTGAGGCAGGTGAATCGCTTGAACCTGGGAGGCGGAGGTTGCAGTGAGCCGAGATCACACCATTGCACTCCAGCCTGGGCAACAGAGTAAGACTCTGCCTCAAAAAAAGAATGAAACTTGGAACAGAGATGAACGTATGTTGGCCACCCTTGCCCCTCCAGGGGTCATGGTCTTTAACCTCATAAGACCCAGGAACGCCAGAAGTAAGTGAGAAATTGGATTAATTCAGTTGTAAGGAATGTGGACAGCAATAGGACTAGCAGCACCCTAGCGTGGCTTTGCTTATCTACTCACCCCTAGTCAACCCTAAAGAACCCTAAAGAACGTGAACCTTAAAGAACCTTAAAGAACTTGACTCCAACCCTAGAATCTTTAGCCACCAATAGAGGTCAGGCATTAAAGGGGATTCAAGAGTCCCTAGACTCTTTGGCAAATGTAGTTCTCAATAACAAACTAGCACTGGATTATTTACTAGCTGAACAAGGTAGAGTCTGTGCAGTTACTACTGAAACCTGTTGCACATACATCAACAACTCTGGACAGTTGAAGTTAACATTCAAAAGATCTGTGAGCAAGCTACCTGGTTACGTAGCTATAACCAGGGCATTAATCCCAACTATATCTGGCCAACTATCAAAAGTGCCTTCCCAAGTTTCACCTGGCTTTTACCTCTCCTAGGACCTTTGATAGCTGTCTTGTTATTACTAATCTTTGGCCCTTGCTTGTTTAACCTCTTAGTAAAGTTTGTTTTCTATTACAACAGTTCCAGGTAAAGACAATCCTGGCACAAGGCTTCCAACTCGACCTGCCTACTCACCTGGAGAATGAAAGTGTCCTGCCTCTGGGCCCCTTAGATCAGGTATCCAGAGATTTCTACTTCTCCAGGGCTAGACAGGGCCTGCATCCATAAACTCAGCATGAAACGGTTACAGGAGGTAGACCTCCAACCTTCTGTAGTCCCTTTAAGATTAAAGAGGAGTATCTAATCTCTGAGGGGGGAATGAGATAGGAGGCAGGACTCACTTCTGGAGGTGAGACTCAGACTCTGGACTAGATTGAGGACTAGCTAAAACAGAGAAGAGGCAAAATCACCTCTCCCTAAGACATACTCACCAGTGCCATGTCAGTTTACCATTGCTAGGGAAACACCCTGTAGTTACCACGTCTTTCCTTGGCAATGACCTGACAACCTGAAAGTTATCACCTTTTTTCTAGAAATTTCTGTATAATCTGCCCCTTAATTTGCATGTAATTAAAAATGGGTGTAGGCTGGGTGCAGTGGCTCATGCCTGTAATTCCAGCACTTTGGGAGGTCCAGGTGGGTGGATCACCTGAGGTCAGGAGTTTGAGACCAGCCTGGCCAACATGGTGAAATCCCATCTCTTCCCAAAATACAAAAATTAGCCAGGTGTTGTGGTGGGTGCCTGTAATCCCAGCTACTTTGGAGGCTGAGGCAGGGGAATCAGTTGAACCTGGGAGGCAGAGGTTGCAGTGAGCTGAGATCACACCACAGTACTCTAGCCTGGGTGACAGAGCAAGACTGCCTCAAAAGAAAAAAAAAAAAAAAAGTGGGTATAAATGTAACTGCAGAACTGCCCTGAGCTGCTACTCTGTATACACTGCTCTGCAGGAGCTGTCATAGAGGTGTACCGCCACACTGCCACCTCAATAAAGCTGTTTTCTTCTACCACTGGCTTGCTCTTGAATTCTTTCCTGAGTGAAGCCAAGAACCTTCCTGGGCTAAGCCCCAGTTTGGGGTTTGCCCGCACTGTGTCACCAACACCCATTGTCTCAAGAAGTTCCACGTGCTTTCCAAGCAGTTGATGCTCTCAGTCGTTCTTCCCCCAAGAGAAATGATCAAAATTGTAATTGAATGTATTTTTTACTCTAAAACTGAATTTAGATAACTTATTTTTATTTTATTAAGATCAAATATACAAGTAGTCAGGCAGCTCTTATTTTATATTACGCCTATATCTATATCTATCTACACAAACCCCTCAAATTTAAAAATCAGAGCATTATTTCTCAGTCCTTTAAAAATCATATTGCTGAGTGCCATGGCTCATGCTGTAGTTCCAACACTTTGGGAGGCCAAGGAGGGACGATGGTTTGAAGCCAGGAGTTCCAGATCAGCCTGGGGAACAAAACAAGACCCTATCTTTATTTAAAAAAAAAAAAAAGGGCCGGGCGCGGTGGCTCAAGCCTGTAATCCCAGCACTTTGGGAGGCCGAGACGGGCGGATCACGAGGTCAGGAGATCGAGACCATCCTGGCTAACACGGTGAAACCCCGTCTCTACTAAAAATACAAAAAACTAGCCGGGCGTGGTGGCGGGCGCCTGTAGTCCCAGCTACTCCGGAGGCTGAGGCAGGAGAATGGTGCAAACCCAGGAGGCGGAGCTTGCAGTGAGCTGAGATCCGGCCACTGCACTCCAGCCTGGGCTACAGAGCAAGACTCCGTCTCAAAAAAAAAAAAAAAAAGATAAATTTAAAAAGAAGCCGTGTGTAGTGTTGCATGCCTATAGTCCCAGCTACTCAGGAGGCTGAGGTGATACGAGGACGCCAGGAGTTTGAGGCTGCAGTGATCCCTGATCACGCCACTGTACTCCAGCCTGAGTGACACAGCAAAAACCTATCTCACAAAAAAAAAAAAAAAAAAAAAAAATCATATATCTCCGTGTCAAGGACGGGAAAAAATGAGGACCCTCCTACATTGCTAGTGAGAATGTGAACTGATACAGCTACTTTGGAAAACTTTGGCAATGTTTACTAAAGCTAAACATGTGTACACTCTATGACCAACAATTCTATTCCTGGCTATATACTCGACAGAAATGAGTGCTTCTGTCTACCAGAAGACAAGTACAAGTACGAGAATGTTCATAGTAGCTTTATTCATGATCGCTTACACTGGAAAAACCCAACGTCCATCAACAGAAGAATGGGTGGGTACATTGTGTTGTACTCATCCAGTGGAATATTACGTGGCAATAAGAAAGAACAAAGTACTGATAATAAAACAACATGGGTGAACCCTGCATAATTTTGATTGAAAGAAAAAAAAGAAGTCTGATATAAAAGAATACACACGGTATGACTGCAATTTTATGAAGTTTGAAAACTGGTGCAGCTAACCTATAGTGGTAAGAGGCCAGACCGGGTTACCCAAGGGAGTGGTATTAACTTGCAGGGGACAGGAGAGTCCTCAGAAGTGCTGGAATTGCTCTACTCTTGATCTGGGTTGTGAGTACATGGGAGGATATGTATTTAAAGTTGATTTGTACGTATTACTCTATCTGAATTATACCCCAGTAAAATGGAAAAAAAATATAGATGCCAATCATTAAGTGTTGTTATTAAGTCAGATCTTTATGTCAGATGTAGCCTAAGTTTCTCCTATATTTGACATTTCTCATAGGCATATTGTAAGAAAGGAAAGAACCAAGCTGTTTCTTCTATGATATTGGGAGTACTCTTCAGCTGGGCTGCTCCAGAAATCATTAATCATTAGATTTGGGCAGCTGCCATCTGATTTCTTTTTTTAAAATAATCAGTTGGATATATTCTGACTTTGCTTATGGGATTTAGACACAGCTTGAGAATAATAACACTCTGCTTTTTATGGGCAATTTTATTTTCTTCAACCACAGATTCAGAAAGAATGAGTTTGTATAGTATGTCAAAATCTATCAGCAAAAAGACCGTGAGGGCCATACCTGTAGTTAATAAAAGTTAGGTTTATCTGGCTTGCTGCAGCGGGAAGAATGCATGAATCTTGGGACCATCTTAGTAAGGGAGACTTGAGTTTGTGCTTGTGTTGGATGCCTCCGAGAAGGGATTAGGGAAGCCAGAGCCAACTCTGGATTGAATGCTGTTAGGATGCAGGGAGGATTGATGCAATTCACAAGGTTAGCAGGGCCACAGGGCAGCAGGGCAGTGCTGGGCCACAGCAGAGTGGAAAGTGGACCAAAAGAGGCACATGGAGAATACCTAGCACAACTGCCTATGTACCCTCCCTAAACTAACTGCCAGAGGAAGCACTTCAGCCAAATGAAAAAATGAATGAGATAAGTTAGCTGGAAGACAAGGAAGGCATAATATGTTAAACATGGCAACAAGCGAAAAACCAGTAAAATTTATTGTTATGTATTTGTAATTATTGATATTGTTACTGTGGAAAGATTCTTGACTAAATTCTCATAAAAAGATACATGCTTATTATAATAATTAATACAGAAAGTACTGAAAAAGCTTTTTCAACTGCCCCAAACGCCACTACCCCCTAACAATTATCTTCAACATTTGTCGGTTATCATTCTAGACACTTTCTATGCAAATCCATAGAGAAGCCTAGATATAAATAATTTTATGATGTAGACTGCGAAGAATTTCATATTAGGGATGCACTAAAGCTTAGTTGTGGACTTAGTATTTGGCTCACATCTGCTATTCAACTATGACTTTGGCTCTAGCCCTTACAAGGTTAAATAGCCAAATACCTTCTTCAGTATCACTTGTGACATCCCTGAACCTGTGTGTGATCCATGATCATGACTGTGTTGATTTCTGTCATATCTTATCAACATAACAATATCAGTAAATGAACCACGCCATGTTATGTGAATTTATTGTCAATATCTGAATATTCACTTTCACATAGAGGTAACCATTCAAGATACAGAATCATGAAAATGTCCTTGGCTTTATATGCCAAAATTCTATTAGTCATTTGAGGTATACATGTGTATTTAATATTTCATGAGTAAAGTGCTATAATAATTAATGATTATTTGAAAGCTGCTAATTGTGTACACAAAAACAATGACTAAGAACTTTCAAAAAATATGGAAATAGATTGAAAGTTAATGCAATTTTAATGAGAAAGTGTGCTAACTAGGTATCTTTAGAAGAACTTTATATTGTTTTAAGGTCAAAAGATGTTTATAGGCCAGGTACGGTGACTCACGCCTGTAATCCCAGCACTTTGGGAGGCTGAGGCAGGTGGATCATGAGGTCAGGAGTTCGAGACCAGCTTGGCCAACATGATGAAACCCCATCTCCACTAAAAATACAAAAAATTAGTGTGTGGTGGCGTGCACCTGTAGTCCCAGCTACTTGGGAAGCTGAGGCAGGAGAATCACTTGAACCTGGGAGGCAGAGGTTGCCGTGAGCCGAGATCACGCCACTGCACTCCAGCCTGGGCGACAGAGTGAGACTCTGTCTAAAAAGAAAAAAAGAGAGATGTTTATAACAACTTAAGTAACACAAGCCAGAATACTAGTGATTATATTATATCATAAAATTATTGGCATAATAGTATTCATAATATGAATAAAAATAATCTTTTTTTTTTTTCAGGCTGAGTCTCTGTCTGTCACCCAGGCTGAAGCGCAGTGGTGCGACGTAGGCTTATTGCAACCTCCGCCTCCGCCTCCCAGGTTCAAGCGATTCTCATGCCTCAGCCTCCCAAGTAGCCGGGATTGCAGATGAGCACCACCACACCAGGCTGATTTTTGTATTTTTAGTACAGACGGGGTTTCACTATGTTGCCCAGGCTGGTCTCAAACTTGTGGCCTCAAGTGATCCCCTGCCTTGGCCTCCCAAAGTGCTGTGATTACAGTCATGAGCCACTGTGCCCAGCCTAAAATAATCCTTAATAGCTCTATTACTTCTGTTTCTTTATTATACATTAGAAGAAATAAAAATATATGCCACAAGCAAAGAAGATATTTATAACATGTGTATAATCAACAACTGTATCTAGTATGTGCAGATAACGCCTATAAAATTGTAAGAAATATAGAAGTAATTCAATAGAAAAATTTGCAAGTTTCCTTCAGAAAAGGAAACATGAATGGGCAGTAAATGGATGGAAAATACTCAACTTTATTAATAATCAGGGAAACTTAAGTCTAGAATAAGATACCATTTACATCCATTCAATTGGCAAAAACTAAGAAGTATGGGCTGGGCACTGTGGCTCACACCTATAATCCCAGCACTTTGGGAGGCCAAGGTGGGAAAATCACTTGAACTCAGGAGTTCCAGGCCAGCCTGGGCAATACAGTAAGAGCCTCGTCTCTACAAAAAAAAAATTTTTTAATAGCTAGGCATAGTGGCATGCACCTGTGTTCTCAGCTACTTGGGAGGCTGAGGTGGGAGGATTGCTTGATCTGGGAGGTCAAGGCTGCAGAGAGCCAAGATCGCACCACTCTACACCAGCCTGGACAACAGAGTGAGACCTTTCTCCAAACAAACAAACAAACAAACAAACAAATACCCTCCCCCGCAAAAAACGAAAAATTAAGGGGTATGATAATACTTTTTTTTTAAGAGATGGGGTCTTGATATGTTGCCCAGGCTGGTCTTGAACTCCCGGGCTCAAGCAATCCTCCCACCTCAGCCTCCCAGAGTACTGGGATTTCAGGCAAGAGCCATCATGCCTGGCCAACTTTCTAAAGAGAATATTGGTCAGTGATATCTCTTATACATTAATGGTTGGTGTCTATCTGGAAAAACAATTTGTCATTATCTTGTGTTATTGAACATACCCAGATATTCGACTCTTGGATATATACCCAGGAGAAATTCTTGCACAGGTATATCAGAAGACATCTGACAGGAGTGTAGCCGGTAGCACTATATGTAAGAGCACAAATAAAAGAACCATTCAAGTGCCTGTCGACTACAGACTGGATAGACTGTGGTGTGCTCACACATGGAATGCGACACAGCAGTAAAAATGAATGATATTCCTTTCCATGCCACAACATGGATAATCTTAGTAACATAATTTTGAGCAATAAAGCAAATCTTGAAGATCACTCTTCTTATAAAGATCAAAAACAAGCAAAACAAAACCATATTTCATGTAGGCATCTACATAGACATTCTCAAATAGTGGTTACCTCTTGGGGAGGCATGGATAGAACTAAGTGATTGATAACATTTAACTCTTGGGATGAGTGTTGAGCTCATTTTTTATTATATTATTTTTTAAAACAAACAATATATAATGTCTAATCCTCTAATGCTATTACAATCTTCATTGCCTTCAAACTCAGACGGGTCAAGAAGTCCCCTTCTAGGTCAGACTCCCACTCCCTTGAGTGATGGTTGCTGCAGCCATTTCTGGTGTGAATCATTTTACTGGTCAAGGTTCTTGGTTGCAGACAACAGAACCTGCAATACTCTGTTTAAACAGAAAGGGATGTATCACAAGGTATTAGTTACTAGATAAAGCTGAATTTTGAGACAATGTGTTGTGGTTGATGTGGCATCTTGGGCGATACTGGTTATGAGTAATATAAGGAAGGCTCTTAAGTCAGGTTCCCGAGAACAGAGTCTGATATGAATATTCTTGTTTCAGTGATTTACGAGAGCAGTCCTATCAGAAGAAGAGGTGGGAGAGAAGCAGGATGGAACAGAGGAAGAAAACTAAGCAAGTGTGTGGATACTGTCTTCAGCTTGGACCCACAGGGAGCATTGGAGCATAAATTATACCACAGAATTTGTTTCCGTTTGAGGCTGGTGGGATGGCCCTTTGTACCCCAGAGAGGGTGCAGAACTTCCTGAAGGAGTTGACTCCATTTGGTTGAGAACATGTAATTATTTAGAGAAGGAGCGGCTAACTCTCACAGCGACTGAGGCAGGGTGCACTGACCAGGGCAGAGCACCAACGGTGAACCAATGCCACCCAGACCTCATGGGGGAAGGGTGGGGATAACCTGGGGAGCCTCAGGCAGCACTGACCTTTCTTCCCCATCTGGACATGAGAAGGACAGGCCAAGCCCTTCCTTCAGCACTTTTTTTTTTTTCTTTTTGAGTTGGAGTCTTGCTCTGTCACCCAGGCTGGAGTGCAGTGGTGTGATCTCGGCTTGCTGCAACCTCTGCCCCCTGGGTTCAAGCGATTCTTCTGCCTCAGCCTTCTGAGAAGCTAGGTTTACAGGTGCATGTCGCCACACCTGGGTAATTTTTGTATTTTTGGCAGAGATGGGGTCTCACCATGTTGTTTAGGCTGTCTCAAACTCCTGACCTCAAGTGATCTGCCCACTTCTCAAAGTACTGGGATTATAGGCATGAGCCACTGCACCCAGCCCCTTTCTTCAGCGTCTCATTCCAGGTTCTGAGTCCTGAGCACCTCACCTTGAGGTGCTCTTTACGGGAAAAATCTCACTGCAGTGAGGACGTTCCAGCCAGGAGTAGGGTGAGTGGGGGAGCTCCTGAGGCAGGGCCCTCCAGTTACTATGTAGCCCCTGCCACCTCCCTGTTCCTGGGGCAAAGAGAACCAAATTTCTCTGTCAGCAGCCTCCTCCCTTCCCCTCCCCTTCGGCCTTGGCCTTGACCTCAAGCTAACGTGGTATCTGATTCATTAGGTGGTGGGCAGTTTTTCCCAAGCTGCCTGCCTCAGTCTGGACTGGAACATTCTGGCCTCACAGGCGGGCTGGCCCCTGCCCTCACAGGAAGCTTTAACCGTTGCTCTGCCAGCATGATTCTCCAGGGCCACAATCTGAGGTTATGTTTTCTCCAGAGTGGCACCAAACGGGAGCTTGTGGAGAGTTTAGACACTCAACACCCTTCCTCATTCTCCCCCAAGCCAGGCAGAAAATGCCTAATCTGAGTAAAAATAATTTGTCCCCTGGCCCATCCCCTGTTGTAACACAATTGCGATCCTGTGCCCTTTTACATAGACTTTCTGGGGTCACCACTGGTGACATCACTAGCCAAGTGGCCTTAGAATCTTACCTCTGCTTTCTGCCTTTATTCCCCTCCCACAGCCACATGCCTCCTCTCAGGGGTCAGGGCTTGTCTCCCCCTCCCCTCACAGAAATGTGTATTTTAATGATCACTCATGCGGGCAAGTAAAAGTCTGCAAACTGAGACAGGTCTGGGTGGGAGACATTTCAGGACAGGGTCTTCCAGTCCTCACATCCTATCAGGAGATGGATAGGGGACCTCCTGGCGGGATGGGGGTGGGGGATCAGCATGGGAGAAGGGCTTTCCTGGGCAGGAGGCCTTGGCCAGAGGGGTCCACCCCAGTCTAGCTGGCTTTCCTTCTCTCCTTACGTGTTAGTCTGTTCTCGCTTTACTATGAAGAAATACCTGAGGCTGGGTAACTAATAAAGAAAAGAGGTTTATTTTGGCTCATGGTTCTGCAGGCTGTACAGGAAGCATCTGCTTCGGGGGAGGCCTCAGGGAGCTTACAATTGCTGTGGAAGGCGAAGGGGAGTCAGTGTGTCACATGGCGAGAGAGAGAGAAGATAGGAGGCGCCACGCTCTTTTAAACAAGCAGATCTCTCGTAACTCAGCGAGAAATCACTCATTATTACAAGGACAGCAGGAAGCCATTCATGAGGGATCCACCCGCAAGATCCAAACACCTCCCACTAGGCCCCACCTCCTACACTGGGGATCACATTTCAACATGAGATTTGGAGGGGACAAACATCCACACCATATCACCCTAGTCCTCACCTTGGGGGATGCTGAGGGAAAGACGGAGTCTATTTTTTACCCCTTGCTGCTTTGGTGGGAAAGCACCCTGTGACCTGGGTCAGGATGCCATGTTCCAGTCCAAAAGGTGCCAGCTTCCTCTTTCTCCTTTCCCTGCTCTTGTCCAGCCTTAGCATCCGCTCCTGCCCCAGCCTCGGCAATGCCTGTCTCTGTGGCTGCTGTGCTCAGTGGGTGTCTTTTGCCCCCAGTAGCCCATGGGTAGGGGAGGGCAGAATCTGGACGCCACATCCTCAGCCCATCCCTTCTGTGCTCTGCAAAGTGGGGTGGGGGGGCACCTTTGACCCTCTGGTTTTATTGATTCATCCTTCTTTCTTGCATTTTAGTCTCTAAGTCAATTAGTTCTTGTCTGTAGCCTATAAACATGATAAAGCCTCCATTATTTTAAAAACTCCCCAAATCTCCCTCTACCAAACTTCCTTTTTAATTTTTAAGTGATTTTTTATTTGTATGCATTTATGGGGCGCAAGTGTAATTTTGTTACGTTGATATTTGGTATAGTGGTGAAGTCAGGGCTTGTGGTGGATCCGTCACTGGAGTAACATACATTGAACCCATTCAGTGATTTCTCGTCATCCATCCCCCTCCACCCTCTCGCTCTTCCGAATTTCCACTGTCATTCCACACTCTACTTCCATGTGTACACATTATTTAGCTCCCACTGATAAGAGAGAACACATGGTATTTGTTTTTCTGTGTCTGAGGTATTTCACTTAGGATAATGGCCTCCAGTTCCACCCATGTTGGAGTAAAAGACATGATTTCCTTCTTTTTTATGGCTGAAAAACCATCCTACCCCATTTTCTCACCTCTCCCTTTTCCCTCGACTTTTATTTATTTATTTTTTTTGAGACAGAGTCTTGCTCTGTTGCCCAGGCTGGAGTCCAGGGGCATGATCACAGCTTTCTGCAGCTTTGAACTCCTGGGCTCCAGTGAGCCTCCTACCTCTCTTGTCTTTATCAGAGCCAAACACTACAGGATTACCAGTAGACAAACAAAGCACATGCTTGAGGCACCAACAAAGAAGGACAACACAGCAAATAAGCATTATTGAACAGGGGAAGGACAGTTATTTTCAATACAAGTGTGCAAGTAAGTTAACTGCAATTAAAATAATTTAGAAAGTCTATTTTAATTTTAACATTTATATATTTTTATGTTATTTTGAAAATAAAAAAACTCATTTTGTATTACTTGTAGGAGGATGGGAACCATAATCTTTTAAAGGTGTTAATTCAGCCCTGCGGTCAAACCTCTTCCTCACCTCTTACTCCTCAACCCCCTGCAGCTTCAGACACCATCATGTCCTAACTGCTCCCCGCAAGGTCACCAATGAGTGTCACTGTGATAAATCCAATGGGCGTGTTTCATGCTCAGCTGTGACCCTCTCAGCAGAAGTCAACTATATTCTCAAACAGCTTTCCTGGTTCCCTTCCACTTCTTACTCCCCTCCCTTCCTGACTTCCTCAAGGTTCTTCTTCCTAGAAACGTTCGTGTTGTTGGAGCTCTGAGCTGGGTCTTTTTTCTCCCTCTCCACAGTTCACTCCTCCTATGGTTTCAGTCACTGTCTACACTTACGTTACATCTAAATATCTTCCCAGCTCACCCTTGGCTCCTTAGCTCTAGGCCTTTATATCCAACCATGAACTCTTTCAGGCACTTAAATTCACTAAGTCCAAAATTGATGCCTTATCTTCCCCATGAACCCTTCCTTCTCCAGCCTTCCCTGTGTCAGTGAGAAGCATTTTCATCCACTCAGGCCCCAAGCTCAAGCCTTTCTGTCCTATGACCTCGCCCACAACCAACAGTTCTGTTGGCTCCACTTCCTCAAAAGCTTGCATTTGCTCACTTCCCTCCATTTTCATGGCCACCTCCCTTGTCCTAGTCACCGTTACAATTGGCAGGTCACAACTACCTCCTATTGGGCTTCCCCGTCTCTACTTCCTCAGCCCATTTTCCATGCTGAAGCCAGTGTGGTGAAGTTTCTATGGGTCCTCATTGGCTCAGCATAAATCCAAGCTCCTAGGGTGACATTCCAGACTTCCCACATTCTGGTTCCTGACACCACCTCAGCATAGCTCTCCTCACTCTTGGCTACCTGCTCTCCGCTCCAGTAGTATTTAACTACCCGGAGCTTCCCCTCCACCCCCATCACACTTTTGCTCCCCTCTGCCACCTGGGCTGCCCTTTCCCTCCTCTTCCGCCTACTGTTTTTTTTTTGGGGGGGGGCGGGGGGACAATCATGACTGGGTAAGTGATGATGGTGACTTGGACTTGGGTGGTAATGATGGAGGTGGTGAGAATTGGTAAGATTCTAAACATATTTTGAAGGCAGATACAACAGGACTTGTTGATGGATTTGGATGTGTGGGGAGAGAAAAAAGAAAGGAAACCAGGTTTTTTTTTGTATTTTCTGAGCAACTGGAAGGAAGGAGTTGCACTGAGATGGGAAGATAGTGAGAAGAGTGGGTTTGGGTGGGAAGATAAGAAGGACAGTTTTAGATGTGTTAATGGAATTGCCCCTTAGAAATCCAGTCAGGTATTAGAGTCTGGATTCAGGGGACTGATCTGAGCTGGAGCTGCACATTTGTGAGTCATCAGTGTGTGGGTGGTATTTAAAACCACAAGAGTGGGCCAGCTGCAGTGGCTCATGCCTATAATCCCAGAGCTTTGGGAGGGGTGACAGGACCCCTTGAGGCCGGGAGTTTGAGACCAGCCTGGGCAACATAGCAAGATCCTGTCTCTACAAAAAGTAAATAAATAAATTGGCCAGCATGATGGCACATGCCTGTAGTCCTAGCCACTGGGGAGGCTGAGGCAAGAGGATGCCCGGGAATTCAAGGCTGCAGAGAGCTATGATCACACCACTGCACTCCAGTATGGGTGACAGAGCAAGATCTTGTCTCTAAAATAATAATCTTAACAATAATAAATATAAATAAAACCACAAGAGTAGATGCAGGCACTAAGGATATAAATGTGAATAGAAAATAGAAGAGAGCCAGGAGCCCCCAGAGCCTCTGATATTAAAAGGCTGGAGAGAAGAGCCGGAGAAAGAAGCAGTAGTCATGTAGGAGGAAAATCGGAAAATGTAGCATTCCGGAAGCCTATAGAGAAATAGGGGTTTGAAGGAGGAGGAAGTGATTAGTTGTGTCAAAGATCGAGTAAGCAGAGGTCTGAGAATTGAGTGAATAAGATTTAATAAGAGGAAGGTCATTAATGATGGTGACAAGAGCAGTGTCAGGAAATGGTGTGAGCAAAAGCTTACTGGAGCATGTTCAAGAGAGAAAAGACAGAGAGGGATTGGAGTTAGTTGTGTAGACAATTCGGTTTGCTGTAAAAAGGTACAGTAAGATGGGTGTGAGCTGGAGGGAAAGTTAGGATCATGAGAGGTTTCTTTTTTTTTGAGACAGAGTCTCTTTGTAGCCCAGGCTGGAGTGCAATGGTGTGATCTCGGCTCACTGCAACCTCTGCCTCCTGGGTTCAAGCGATTCTCCTGCCTCAGCCTCGCAAGTAGCTGGGGCTTCAGGTGCCTGCCATCACACCCAGCTAATCTTTGTATTTTTAATAGAGACGGGGTTTCACCATGTTGGCCAGGCTGGTCTCGAACTCCTGACTTCAGGTGATCTGCCCTCCTTGGCCTCCCAAAATACTGGGATTACAGGCCTAAGTCACTGCGCCTGGCCCATGAGAGTATTTTTTTTTAAGGATATGGTAAATAACAGCAGATTATTTCTGTGGATTTCTGAGATCGATCCAGTAGAGAGGGAAAAGAGAGGCAAGAGAAGAGAAACACTTGAGGAAGTGAATCCTTGTGTTGAGAGCGGAGGAGATCCATTCCCCAAGCAGAGAGGCTAGCCCTGGCTAGGAGGGGCCTGAGCACCACTGCACTCCCCTGGGGAGCCCTTCCTAAGGCACCTGCCCGGCTTCCCGTCTCACTTTCCTCCGCTCCAGTGTCTGCTCTTTGTAAAAGTCTTTTCTGGCCACCCTTCTAGAATGATGTTCTCCATCACTCTCTTTTGCTTTACTTTTTTTTCCCCTTTACTTTCATTTGTAGCACTTCTCATTATGATATAGCAAATTTGTTTTCTGTTTTCCTTACTACCACAAAAGTTTCATTAGGGAAGAGACTTAGTCTTACTTGCCACTGTATCCCCAGCTCTTAGAATAGTTCCTGGAGCGCAGTAGCTGCCCCCCCGCCACATATTTGAGAAAGAAGGAATAAGTGAGTCTTTTCTCCATGCCCATTGCAACATGCTCAGTTCTCATTCTACCCTTATTTTTATTCCATTTATCTATAACTCACATCTCTTCCCATTCTCCTTCCCCATCCATCCAAGCAAACATTCAGGCCTATCTCCTCTGTCATCCTCATCATGCCCATACCATCGTCCCCCATACCATCTTCACCCCATGTGTACCCATCTTCATCTCGTTTATGTTTTATCTCCTCCTCCCCTCCCCTAATTCCCCTTCTGACTCCTGTCTCCTCTCTGATCTCTGTCCCCACCAACATCCCCTTTCCTCATCCCCATTGCCTTTTGATGCCACCATTGTGGCTAGCCTCGTTCTGTTGCCATTGCCAATGCCGTGTCTGTTCCATCTCTCTCCCCTTCCATTCCTTTGTCATCGACAAGAGGTCTCCATCTCTGCCACCATCCCTTCCCCATTCCCCTCTGCCCACCCAGGGGAAGACAGACAGCTTGCACTGTGTGTCTAGAAGCTGCCAGGGACATAGTTAATATAAGCAACTGCGGGAAGAAAGACAGAGGGAACTGCTTCTTCTCACTTAGTGACTTCAGTAAATATTAACAACCATATTTCACAAACCAGCACTATTTCCTGCAACCGACATAATAAATGACTTTCTGAAATTTTCTAAAGTATGCTTTTACAAATATTGGCATTATCACAAGCCTTGGGAGTACGGTTCCAAGCCTGAGAGATTAAAATAGTATTTGTGCTAAAAAACAATCTGACTTCTCAGAAGGCCCTTTTCTTCTTTATTTATAATGTCAGGAAACCTGGAACAGTGTCTATAAGTTATGAAAAACAGAGCAATTCAAATGGAATCTCACTGGGACCCCAGTCACTGCTCCAGACTGACCAGTCAGTGGACAAGGCTTCTCGCATTGCTCACCAGGTTATAACTATTCTGCATTCTTTTTACCTTCAAGGTAGAGTGTGGTAGCTCATGCCTGTAATCCCAGTGCTTTGAGAGGCTGAGGCAGGCAGATGACTTGAGGTCAGGAGTTCAAGACCAGCCTGGCTAACATGGTGAAATCCCGTCTCTACTAAAAATACAAAAAATTAGCCCGGTGTTGTGGTTTGTACCTGTAGTCCCAGCTACTCAGGAGGCTAAGGCGGGAGAATCACTTGAACCTGGGAGGGAGAGGTTGCAGTGAGCTGAGATCACACTACTGCACTCCAGCCTGGGCGACAGAGTGAGACTCTGTCCCCCCAACCCCCCAAAAAAGAGGAGTTATCAGCCCTGCACCTGAATAAAGTATTTTCAGATTCTTGGGAATTTTGTCCTGTCTTATTTATTTGTTTAAACTGACACATAACAATTATACGAATTTATGGGGCACCATGGGATGTTTTGATACATACACTTATTGTATAATGATCAAATTAGGGTAATTAGCATATCCATCACTTCATACATTTATCATTTCTTGGGTGAGAACATTAAGCATTTTGTCCTTTCTCTGTAAGTTTTTTTCCCTCTATACCAATTTTGTACACACATAGTACACACACACACACACACACATATTCTTGTTCAGCCTTGCCCAGAATGGTCACAAATTGACATAGAGGGGAAAAGAACTTTAGAGAGAGGACAAAATACACACACACAAATACACACACACACATATACACATTGGTTATTGTCACCTACACACAAAGCTATTATTCCCAGTATAATCATGATTCCTCATGTAACTTTGTTTCTAGTTATCTTAGTAAGCTACCAACACAAGAGCACAGGTCTCAATTCTCAATGTGGTGTTTGGTACTTTGCCTTTGGCATTTTCTGGAGTGTATAGTAGTGTTCTTTACTAAGGAGGGCACACAGTTTTTTCACGGCTAGAATAAAATCACAATACTTGTGATTTTGTAAAAATCACAGTTGAATTTGCTACCATTCCTGTTGTTTGTAAATTTGACTTATAAGAAAAAATACTTATCTGAACCAGGGTCTAATAAGTGTTCCTAACACAGGGATAAATTGTCATTAAGGCCAGTCAAGTAGAGTTCTTGAACTCCGTCATTTTCTTTTCTAGATAATGTTTGGATTTGCCCTGCCAATTTAACAATCTTCTGAGGATCCTATTCTGTTCAAAGTCCATATTAACCAAGCTCCTTCAGATTGACATCTTTTCTCCTATTTTCTGTAAATTATGAAACATTTTTCCCCTCTGGTTCATGTATTTGGTGAGAACAAACAACAGTTTATTTGCTCATTCTCCCTTTGATGGGCACCGGAATTACCTCCAGTTTTTGTCAAAACACACTGGTATGAACATTTGTATTTATGTGATCTGGTTCTGTAAATTTCTACACAAATTTCTAAAAGTCATGAACCTAGAAGCAGAGCTGCTGGGTTGTAGGGTATTACCTTTTCAACTTTACCAGGTACTGCCAAACCTTTCCCCAAAGTGGTTGCACCAGTTCAGTATGCCATCAGCAGTGTATGACAATCTTATGATGACACAAACCTCGTGTGCCTTCTCAGATTCCTCTAACTGCCTTCTTTTCTCTTTCTAAGCACCCAAACTGCACCTGGTCACCTGTCTACATTCAGATTTGGTTGAAACCCACAGCACGGAGGCGACCAGAAGCCCATGGGAGATGTCTGGATGTGCAGGGGAATAGCTCCATGTGATGCAAACCTTGACTAATGGGAACAGGAGAAGGGAGGAAGCCAGGAAGATAAATTTCGCCTCCCTTCTCATTGCTCCTTGCAACCCTTCCCACTTGAAGCATGACCACATTTAGTGAACAACCTGCTGTGTCTCTTGGAAACTTGCTGCAAAGCGGCAATCAGCACAATAACATTGTATTGTATCTTCCACCGCTTCACTTCTCTTCCTCCCTCACCCTCACTGCCCTGAGCTGGCACATCCCAAAGAAAGCATTACCACATTAATCCTTGTCTCAGACTCTGCTTTCAAGAGGATCCAGGTGAAGGAAATTCCTGTTACTCCACCTCTTCATCAACTCTTGAAATGTCAGACTTTAAAACATGTGTCATTTTGTTGACTGTATCTCATTGTGGTTTTTTTTTTTTTTTTTTTTTTTTTTGAGACGGAGTCTCGCTCTGTCACCCAGGCTGGAGTACAGTGGCCGGATCTCAGCTCACTGCAAGCTCTGTCTCCCAGGTTTATGCCATTCCCCTGCCTCAGCCTCCCGAGTAGCTGGGACTACAGGCGCCCGCCACCTCACCCGGCTAGTTTTTTTGTATTTTTAGTAGAGACGGGGTTTCACTGTGTTAGCCAGGATTGTCTCGATCTCCTGACCTCGTGATCCGCCCGTCTCGGCCTCCCAAAGTGCTGGGATTACAGGCTTGAGCCACCGCGCCCGGCCTCATTGTGGTTTTAATTTGCATTTTCCTGATTATGAATGGGGTCGGCTAACTTTTCCTATGTTTGTTGGATTTCTTCATTTGTGAAGTGTTTGTTTAAGTTTTTTACTAATTTTTCTATTGGGTTCTCTCTCTCTCTTTTTTTCTATCTTTCTTTCTTTTTTTTTTTTTTTTNCTATTGGGTTCTCTCTCTCTCTTTTTTTCTATCTTTCTTTCTTTTTTTTTTTTTTTTATTTGAGACGGAGTCTCGCTCTGTCACCCAGGCTGGAGTGCAATGATGCGATCTTGGCTCACTGCAACCTCCGCCTCCCGGGTTCACGCCATTCTCTCCTGCCTCAGCCTCCCGAGTAGCTGGGACTACAGGCGCCTGCCACCTCGCCCGGCTAGTTTTTTTTTTTTTTTTTAAGTAGAGACGGAGTTTCACTGTGTTAGCCAGGATGGTCTCGATCTCCTGACCTTGTGATCCGCCCATCTCGGCCTCCGAAAGTGCTGGGATTACAGGCTTGAGCCACCGCGCCCGGCCTCTTTCTTTTTAAGACAGAATCTTGCTCTGTTGCTCTGGCTAGAGTGCAGTGACATAATCATAGCTCACTGAAGCTTCGAATTCCTGGGCTCAAGCAATTATCCCATCTCAGCCTCCCAAGTAGCTGGAACTACAGGTGTGCAGCACCACCACCACCATGCCTGGCCTTTTTTTCCCCCCCCATAGAGACAGGTCTCATTATGTTGCTCAGGCTGGTCTTGAATTCCTGGCATCAAGTGATCCTCCCACCTCAGCCTCCCAAAGTGCTGGGATTACAAGTGTAAGCCACTGCACCCAGCCTTTTTCTTTCTTTTTTTTTTTTAGAAAAGAAAAAGTGGCTCAATCCTGTAATCCCAGCACTTTGGAAGGCCAAGGTGGGCAGATGAGTTGAGGTCAGGCGTTCAAGACCAGCCTGGCCAACATGGTGAAACCCCGCCTCCACTAAAAATACAAAAATTAGCCAGGTTTGGTGGTGTGTGCCTGTAATTCCACCTACTTGGGAGGCTGAAGCAGGAGAATTGCTTGAACCTGGGAGGCAGAGGTTGCAGTGAGCCAATATTGTGCCATTGCACTCCAGCCTAGGTGACAGAGCAAGACTCCATCTCAAAAAAATAAAGGAAAAAGAAAAAAGAAAAAAATTTATTTGTAAGATGTTCCAGTTAACTACTGCTATATAACAAATTACTCCAAAACTCGGTGGCATAAAACAATTATTTTACTAGGCTTGTGAATCCCATGGTTCATGAATTTACACAGGAACACAGTAGGTATGGCTTGTGTCTGCTCTGTGATGTCTGGGGATTCAGCTGGTAAGACTCAAAGTCTGGAAGTGACTCAGTGGCTGAGGGTTAAAATTATCTGGAGGTATTTCACTAACATGTCTGGTGGTTGATGCTAACTATTGTTTGGGGCCTCAGCTGGGGCAACTGGCTAGAAAACCTTCATGGAGTTTCTCTGTGTGATCTGTGCTTCTTCAAGCACAGGCCTCGACACAGTCAGAATTCTTACATGTCAGCTCAGGGCTTCAAAGGCGAGTGTCCCAGGTAAACCAGGGAGCAGCTGTATGGCCTTGAACGTTACTTCTGTTGCATTCTGTTGGTTATAAGTGAATCTCTAAAGGTGAGCAGATATAGGTCTTTCGTCTCAGCGGAGGGAATGTCAAGGTCATATTGTACAGAAGTGCGTGGAATTGGAGTTATTGTTGTAGCTGTCTTTGGAAAATACATCTGCCACATCCTGCTCTTTATATTTTCTGGATACTAGTCCTTTATTGATTATATATGCTCCAAATATCTTCTCCCGCTCTGAGGATTAGTTTTTTGCTGCCTTAATGATGACTTTTGTTGAACAGAAGTTTACTTTATTTGGCAAAATGATCAATCAGTTCCTTTATGGTTGGTGCTGTAGATATCTTAATAACACTGAAACCATGAAGCAAGCTATTCTTTTATAATGTCTTCCGAAAGCTTTATGATTTTGCCTTTCACATTTAGGTAGTTACACAGTTACTATGCAATTTATTGCTGCTCGACTCCAAATCCAATCTTTTTTGCCCTGCTTTGTAATACTGGAGCCAGACCTTGTAAACATTTCTCCTTTGTCAACTGATGCAATGGTAGGTCTTGCCAGAAGAGATTGCTGGAGGGACATTGCCAGAGGAAGGGACTCCTCTTCCTGGTTCTGGTGCTTTTCCCTCTTTTTTTTTTTTTTTTTTTTTTTTGAGACAAATCCTTGCCCTGTTGCCAGGTTGGAGTGCAGTGGTGTGATCTTGGCTCACTGCAACCTCTGCTTCCCAGGTTCAAACAATTCCCCTGCCTCAGCCTCCTGAGTAGCTGGGACTACAGGTGCGTGCCACCATGCCCAACTAATTTTTTGTATTTTAATAGAGACAGGGTTTCACCATGTTGGCCAGGATGGTCTCAATCTCCTGACCTCATGATCTGCCCACCTCGGCCTCCCAAAGTGCTGGGATTACAGACATGAGCCACCGTGCCCGGCCACTTTTCTTTCTTGTTCCACTGGTGTGGATGCCAGCAGGCAGTTTCCCAGCTAGGCACCCCCACAACAGGTGGTTTCCTAGGAAGTTTCACCAGGGCTCCAGTGCAGTTTCCTTCTTGCCACCCTGGGCTGTCGTACCTTCTCTCCCATCCAGTGGAGCACAGTGACACCTTCTACAGGGAGGTCTGAATCTCAGCCTCAGCCTCCCAAAGTGCTGGAATTACAGGGGTGAGACACCGTGCCTGGCCCCTCCATGTCTTAATTATCACATTATACAATAAGTCTTGATAGCTGATAAAGCATGTTCTTCCTCGATTTTAATTTTCTTTAACAGTATGTTGAATTTTTATCAGATCCTTTTTTCTGCCTTTAATTAGATGAACTCATATTTTCTTCTTTAATTCATGGGCAGTTCTATTCCAAGCTTACGCCTTTCCTTGGTACTCTGCCTTCACCATAGAGAGGGTGTCTGCTCCCTACATCTGCTATGGCTGTATTATTTGGCGTTCTCTGCACATTTAAGTAGTTAACCTCTTGTGACTAGTTAATCATTCTTTTCTTTTTCTTCTTCTTCTTTTTTTTTTTTTTTTTTTTTGACAGTCTTTCTCTGTTGCCCGGGTTGGAGTGTGTTGGCGCAAATCACAGTTCAGCCTTGACCTCCTGGGCTCGAGCAATTCTCCCACCTCAGCCTGCCAAGTAGCTGGGACTATAGGCACATACCACCACCATGCTCAGCTACATTTTTTGTTACTTTTCATAGAGGCAGGATCTCACTATGTTGGCCAGGCTGGTCTCAAACTCCTGGGCTCAAGCGATCTTCCCACCTCAGTCTCTCAAAGTGCTAGCATTACAGACGTAAGCCACCATGCCTGGCCTAGTAATTCTTTATATTAAAATTTCCCTGTTCAAGTTACTGGTATGGTTTCTTTTTCCTGACTGGAACCTCACTGACAAATCAGTCAGATTTAATCCTCCTGGAAAATATTTCGTATATGGTATGATATCAGAGTTCAACTTCATTTTTTCCATCCAGATAGCCAATTGTCTGAGCGCCATGTTTTGGAAAGAACATCTTTCCCCTATTGTTCTTTGGTGATGGCTCTGTCATATATCAGGAATCCACATATGCTTGTGTCCATTTCTAGCCTGTCTGTTTTACCCATTTTTCTATTTGTGCCTGCACTAATCCCTCCATGTCTTTTTTTTTTTTTTCTTTTTTTGAGACAGAGTCTCACTGTGTCACCCAGGCTGGAGTGCAGTGTCATGATCTCGGCTCACTGCAACCTCTGCCTCCTGGGTTCAAGCAACTCTCCTGCCTCAGCCTCCTAAGTAGCTGGGATAACAGGTGCATGCCACCATGCCCAGCTAATTTTTGTATTTTTAGTAGAGATGGGATTTCACTTTGTTGGCCAGGCTGGTATCAAACTCCTGACCTCGTGATCCACCGACTTAGCCTCCCAAAGTGCTAGGATTACAGGCATGAGCCACCGTGCCTGGCCCCTCTGTGTCTTACTTATCATATTTTACAATAAGTCTTGGTAGCTGATAAAGCATGTCCTTCCACCATTTTAATTTTCTTTAAAAGTGTGTTGAATTTTTATCAAATCCTTTTTATCTGCCTTTAATTAGATGAACTCATATTTTCTTCTTTAATTCATGGTGAATTATATATATATATATATATATATATATATATATATTTTTTTTTTTTTTAAGACAGAATCTTGTTCTGTTGCCCAGGTTGGAGTGCAATGGTGTGATCTCGGCTCACTGCAACCTCTGCCTCCTAGGCTCAAACAATCCTTCTGCCTCAGCCTCCCAAGTAGCTGGGACTATAGGCCTGCACTGCCATGTGTGGTTAATTTTTGAATTTTTTGCAGAGATGGAGTTTTACCATGTTGCTCCACTTGCTCTCAAACGCCTAGACTGAAGTGATCCACCCACCTTGGTCTGCCACAGTGTTGGGATTACGGGCAGGAACCACCGCACCCCACCTCAAATTCACATGATTTAATCTTATATGTTAATTTAATCAAAATGGACAAATAATACGAAAGAAAATCTACTGCATGAGGAAGTATACCACCATAAGATAGAGTAACAAAACAGATTTAATCTGTGTTGTTATTGTTGGTTCTGTGACACTACCTCATGTTAAACTAAATCTGTTTAGTTTAAAGCACTAGGTTTAAATGAAGCCTAGCTCGAAACTCAAAGCTCTAGGTTTCTAGTATTGGCATTTTCCCCATGGTAGTTTTTTTGTTTTGTTTTGTTTTGAGACAGAGTCTCACTGTCACACAGGCTGGAGTCCAGTGGCACAATCTTGGCTCACTGCAACCTCCACCTCCCGGGTTCAAGCAATTCTCCTGCCTCAGCCTCCTGAGCAGCTGGGACAACAGGCACCCACCACCTCACCTGTCTAATTTTTGTGTTTTTTTTTTTTCCATAAAGATGGGGTTTTGCCACATTGGTCAGGCTGGTCTCAAACTCCTGACCTCAAGTGATCCACCTGCCTCAGACTCCCAAGGTGCTGGGATTACAGGCATGAGCCCCTGCACCTGGCCTCCCCATGGTAGTCTTGTTTCCATATGGGAACATCACCTATTTCAGCTCTTTGTGTCTGTTTCAGGCTTCTAGAGATTTTCCTTAGTTACTTGTAGTCCTAACTAAGTGTATAAATATCTATTTGTTGAAATGTATCCACTATCAATATATTGTAAAGAAGAGCTTTTCAAAATATCTAGTGTGCCACACCGCTAGTGGCAGAAGTCTTTTTGTTGTTATACCGTCTAGAATGTTATTGTATGTGACATTACCAACTTGTTCTAAAATGTTAAATAATTTTTCTTAATGGACCTGGCAACACCATATATTGGGAAAGTTAATGTCCAGAGCCTTTCCATTTCAGTTATTTCTCCGAGATTCCATAATTTTGCTTAGGGGAGAGACTAGAAGTGGTGCATAACCAGAATAATATCCCCATAATCACATAAGCCAGACCAATTCCTTAGGAACCAAAAGTAAGCTCATGTACCACAGATGAAATAAGTCCCAGTAAATGATCACCAACAGTCTAATTGGGTAATTGAGCAACTGAATAGCGGAAGATTAAGATACAGTGATGTATTGAACTCAGGGAAATATCATAAGGATTAATACAACATTCATTATAATTACATTGGCTATTGGCCACAGGAACTAATCCATTTTGAATGAAACATTAAAACCCTTTAATGGCGGTGGCTATTTGTGGAAAGAGTGTGGAAGTATTGGAAATTACGCTGGGGACTGTGTGCATTCGGAGGGTTTTATTGGTCCTAGACCAGCAGCAGTCAGAAACAATTTGTGTGTGTGTGTGTGTCCCCAGGCTTCAAAAGTCTCCCTAGATGAGGGACATTGGTATCATGGGGGTCCCCTGAGAACAGATTCAACACTCAGAGATATGAAGTTTCTTTATGAACAGAAGGGATAGTTTAAAGAAAGTGTAATATTTTTATCCCTGGATTTTTGACACACAAAAGCCATACACCAGTATTCAGACAAAGGTCCAGCAGTCATTTTGAAACTTTTCTTGATCTTTTGGATAATTCTATTCTTTCTGGAGGGGAAGATCCTTATTACCTTGGTATGGCAAGTTGTCTGTATCTTAGGAATGAGACCCAAAGCCAAGCTGATACATTCAGAAGGGACAATGTGACCAGCACTGTGATAACTGCTTGGTAAAGCTGACCTCATCGTTTGGTCCTCGTTCATAGAGCAGAGGGCACCGGCACACTCACTGTGTCTTTAAACTTTTGTTTTTGTTTGTTTTTGAGACAGGGTGTCACTTCATTGCCCAGGCTGGAGTGCAGTGGTGCCATCATAGGCCACTACACCTTCAAACTCGTAAGCTCAAACAATCCTCTCACCTCAGCCTCCTGAGTAGCTAGGACTATGGGGCATGCCACCACACCCAGCTAATTAAATTTTTTTTTTTTTTTTTGTAGAGATGGGGCCTTGCTATGTTACCCAGACTGGGCTCAAACTCCTGGGCTCAAGCAAGCCTCCTGTCTCTGCTTCCCAAAGTGCTAGGATTACAGACATGAGCCACCGCACTTAGCGACCTTTAAACTTTTGAGGTAAGAATTGAGTAGAGGCTTTTTTTTTTTTTTTTTTTTTTTTGGTCAAATGAGAGAAAATTGCTAACTGCTTAAGTTTTTTTCTTGCAGAATAGAGGTTGGTAACAGAATTATTCTCTTTAAAGTTGGAACCTCTTACCTTACTCACAAACTAGCCCGCTCCCAGCCTCCTGCTCAGTTGGCATCCAGGGAGCAAATAATAGGCCAACAGAAAATATCCACCAAGTTGTTCTTAAGGCTAAAAGTTCGTGAAATAGGCACAAGAGCTGGGCGCGGTGGCTCACGCCTGTAATCCCAGCACTTTGAGGGGCTGAGAGGGGTGGATCACAAAGTCAGGAGTTGAAGACCAGCCTGGCCAACATGGTGAAACCCCGTCTCCGCTAAAAATACAAAAATTAGCTGGGCGTGGTGGCAGGCGCCTGTTGTCCCAGCTACTTGGGAGGCTGAGGCAGGAGAATCCCTTGAAGCCAGGAGTCAGAGGTTATAGTGAGCCAAGATTGCGCCACTGCATTCCAGCTTGGGCAACACGGCGAGACTCTGTCTAACAACAACAAAAAAAGGCACAAGAAGCTGCCATGCCCCTGAGGCAGACATCTTCTCAAGTTGAGAAACCTGGTCCAGGGTGCATGCGTGGTGAGGACAAGCCGGGATGGTCCTCTCTAGGAAAGTTCGAGTGACGCTTCTTTCCTCTGATTAATCGTCATGTATATTCAGCCTCCAGCTCAGTTTCACCAGGGTGATTGTTTAGACTCTTGTTTCTGTGCATGGAAAGTTTGGACACACTTCAGTAATGCTTTGTGGAAATCTAGCAAAATCCCATTTTATACCTAAATGTTTTCCAAGTGGATGGTCACTGGAACTGTAGAAGGAAGTTGCATGTGCCTGTACATAATTCTTGAGAATTATGGGCAAGACATCTGGCCGTTTTGGTCGATACATTTTAACCAATTTCTTTTTCGAAATCCCATTTTGGCTTTCTACTATCCCCCAGCTAGTTGTAGGTGGTATGAGCAGTGATGGGATTAGTGTGCCAGTAAGACATTACACATTTCCCTATCATTTGACCTGAAAACTAAGGGTTATGATCACTGTTGAAGGTTAAAGTTGCCTAATCCTGAAAGCGAAGCTCTTAAAAAGTTTTTGCCAGGTACAGTTACTTACATCTATAATCCCAGCACTTTGGGAAGCCAAGGTGGGAGGATTGCTTGAGCTCAGGAGTTTGAGGCCAGCCTGGCCAACATAGTGAGATCTCGTCTCTAGAAAATTTTTATTTATTTATTTTATTTTATTTTATTTTATTTTATTTTATTGAGATGGAGTCTCGCTCTGTCGCCCAGGCTGGAGTGCGGTGGCGCGATCTCTGCTCACTGCAAGCTCCGCCTCCAGGTTCACGCCATTCTCCTGCCTCAGCCTCCTGAGTAGCTGGGACTACAGGTGCCCGCCACCACGCGCGGCTAATTTTTTTTTTGTATTTTTAGTAGAGACAGGGTTTCACCCTGTTAGCCAGGATGGTCTTGATCTCTTGACCTCGTGATCCGCCTGCCTCGGCCTCCCAAAGTGCTAGGATTACAGGTGTGAGTCACCACGCCCAGCCACAAAAATTTTTTAAAGTTAGCTAGATATGGTAGCTTGTGCCTGTGGTCTTAGTTACTTATGAGGCTGAGGTGGGAGGATGACTTAGGCCTAGGAGGTCAAGATTGCAGCTTGCTTTGATTGCACCACTGCACTCCAGCCTGGGCAACAGAGCAAGATCTGGTCTCAAAAAAAAAAAAAGTTTTTGACTTGTGGTGACTGTGTAAGCCTTTGCTCATTGCTGAGTTTCTCAGGAGTTTAAGACCATCCTGGGCAGCATAGTGAGACCCTGTCTCTACAAAAAAATAAAAATTAAAATAAATGAATTGCCAAGCCATAATCTGGATAGAAACAACCTAAATATTTACAAATATCCTTTGTGGTAAAAGACGAGGTACTGGTATTTACGGGCAAGTGAGCATTACTGTTCGTTCATTCAGTGAATGTTTATTGAGTGCCTGCTATATATATATATACACACACACACACACACACACACATATACACACACATATATATACACACACACACACATATATATACACACACACACACACACACATATATATACACACACACACACACACATATATATACAAGGCGCTGTTGTGGTTGCTGGGGATAAAGTAACTAAAGCAGGCAAAAACGCTGTCCCTCATGGAGCTCATGTTCTAAAGAGGAAGACAGAAAACAAACAAGGTACAGAAGTAAATTATATATTATGTTAGGTCATACCCACAGAGAAAAATAAAGGAAGGAAAGCAGATAGGCAGTACGTACATGGTAGAGGGAAAAGGATTGCAATTTTCAGCTGGGTAGTCAGGACAAAGCTTCACTGAGAAGCGGACCTTTGAAGAAAGCTGGAAGGAAGTAACGGTGAGCCATGTGGCTCTCTGAGAGAAGAGCATTCCAAGGCCATGAGTAATAAATTTTGCCTAAATTCCATTAAGAAAGAGAAACTGGACACGGTGGTTCATGCCTATAATCCTAGCACTTTGGGAGACCAAGGTGGGAGGATCATTTGGGCCCAGGAGTTCGAGACAAGCCTGGGCAACGTAGCAAAACCCCATCTCTACAAAAAATAAAAATAAAAAATAGAAAGTTAGCTGGGCATGGTAGTGTGTGCTTGTAGTCCCAGCTCTTCAGGAGGCTGAGGTGGGAGGATCACTTGAGCCCATGAGTTCGAGGCTGCAGTGAGCTATGATCATGCCATTGTGCTTCAGTCTGGGTGATAGAATTGAGACTCTGTCTCAAAAAAAAAAAAAAAAAAGGAGAGAGAGAGAGCAATGGCCTGGTACATTCCTGTTATTACTGGAGGTCTGGGAGATGTGGAGGAACCAGTAAAGCTTTTCACTGAGGTAGACTGAGGTAGACAATAAGCAGGAGATGATGCTGTTCTGGAAACCAAGTCAAGAAAAGGTGTCCAAGGAGGAGAGAGTGACCAACTCTGTCAAATGCTACTGGTCTTCCAGTAAGACGGGAAGCAAGAGCAGACTAACCCTGGAGGAGCACGGGGTGAAAACCTTACGAGGGGGCACAGGAGAGACCAGATGGAGGGAAAGTGGAGAGACACTGAGTACAGACACTTGTGTTGAGGGATTGTGCTTTAAAAGAGAACAGAGGCCGGGCGCGGTGGCTCAAGCCTGTAATCCCAGCACTTTGGGAGGCCGAGACGGGCGGATCACGAGTTCAGGAGATCGAGACCATCCTGGCTAACACGGTGAAACCCCGTCTCTACTAAAATACAAAAAAAAAATTAGCCGGGCGAGGTGGCGGGTGCCTGTAGTCCCAGCTACTCGGGAGGCTGAGGCAGGAGAATGGCGTGAACCCGGGAGGCGGGGCTTGCAGTGAGCTGAGATCCGGCCACTGCACTCCAGCCCGGGTGACAGAGCCAGACTCCATCTCAAAAAAAAAAAAAAAAAAAAAAAAAAAAAAAAAAAAAAAAAAA